>NW_008600724.1:35109-91539 GCF_000691845.1 Merops nubicus
TCCGGCACAGGCAGGAGACAGCCTGAACGATACCCTACCCCCTTCACAGGGATGCCACTCCAGGTTACTCCTTGAGGCTCACAGAGTCCTTGCCACAACAGACTCTTGGTAACTTAATTGGGAATAAACATCATGAAACTTTGTAATCTTAGCAAAATAAAGGACTGATTGTGCACATATAATCCTTTAGACATAAAACGCCTATCACATCTGGGACTAAGCCTGGATCCAGCCACACCTAAACTCCCCTCTGAGAAGGAGTTTAGAACACAAGTGGGACCTTTCTGAGCCACAAGACTCAACAGGAGTTGAATCTTGTTAAATGACCGTTACATTGACTATTAAACTTTGATGATTTGCAGTTTTCTATTACTAAATATATTGCTACTTAACTCTAACGAGTGAGCTGTATCCCATAATAATACCTTAAACACAGCTTTTTGGACTTCATTTATTGCTGTATTATCTTGGTTAGTAGTACACTCAAGAAAAAGAACAGGTAAATACAATTATTAAACTAACCTATCAGCTATCCAATTGCAAATAAACTCAAAGAGGATGAAACAAACAACCAGAAATTAAAGACCCCAGAAAGCACATTCACCTCAGCACAAACTGCTACAGATTTGTCAAGTTTGTCAACATCCCACAGAATTTTGATTCCAGTTACAACACTAAGGTGTGATTAGCTCTGTGGTTTTAAGCGGCTGCTCTGGTACAAAATCATACAATCGTTTAGCTTGGAAAGGCCTTTAAGATCCTCAAGTCCAGCTGTTAAAGCAACATGGCCAAGATCACCACTAAACCATGTCCATCAGCACCACATCTACACGTATTTCAAATACCCCCAAGGATGGCAACTCCACCACTTCCCTGGACAGCCTGTTCCAGTGCTTAATAAACCTTTCAGAGAATGATTATTCCCTAATATCCAATCTAAACCTCTCCTTTTCAGGCAGTTGTACAGAGAGATGGGTGTCAGAATGTATGGCAGAATTAACACAGTACTGTTATGCTAGTAGTATCTGAAGTCATTATTTCTAAGAAAAAAAGAGACATTTACTTAGCAAGTCAACAATACTTAGAATTACAGAATCATAGAATGGTTTGGGTTGGAAGGAACCTTAATGACCATCTAGTTCCAAAGCCCTACTTTGGACCGGGACACCTTCTACCAGGTTGCTCAAAGCTCCATCCAACCTGGTCTTGAACACTTTCAGGTAGGGGGCATCCACAACTTTTCTGGGTAGCCTGTTCCAGTGTCTCACCACCTTCACAGTAAAAAATTTCTTCCTAACATCTAACTCAAATCTACCCTCTTTCACTTTGAAAACATTACCCCTCATCCCATCCTACATTAATCAACATTTCCTACTAAATTTAGGTTAACTATATGTTAATCAAAGATCAAAACAACGTTTGAGGCTACCAGAAAGTTTTGCGGAAATTCCGTCTTGCACAAATATTTGCAAAGTCCTCTGTGAACTCACCTAGTTCAGTATCTTCAGCTTTCCAGTCCAGTGTTAGGGTACAGGCACTCGCCAAGCAATCAGCTCGACAGCCTTGCTTTCCAGAGCTCAGCTTCTCCACACTTCATTTCCACACTTCTCCACACTTCAGCATTTCCACTGACCCTCACTTGTCTTGGCTCAAATCGATCTTAAACTCTCTTCTCAAATCACTAATGATACCAACAAAGAGGAGGCAAAAAATAACGCAGTAGCAATAAGCCTTAACACAGCATTCGTGGTCTCAGTTAATATAGCATGTCTTTCATTCTAGACTGTTTGCAACATACACAATACTATCAGCTGGCAACCTCCTTGCCAGAAAATTATTAAGAGGTCATCCACATTTGAGACTGTGTTTCAATGCTGTATAGACATCAGTTAGTGAGGAGAAGCCATAGAAAAAGTTACAGGACGCAGAATGAAATAACAGGATTTTGCCGCACTTTAGTAATCATCCTAGCAGCTTCAGAAGGTAATGCTGGCAGCCTCTGAGGTAGTTAGAGCAGAAGCATCACCTACATAAATTTAGGGCTATATGAGCACGGATTTGCTCAGAAAAAAAAAAAAAAAATCCAAATAAAATTGGATTGTTGTTCTTGTAAGAAATATTACTACGTATAACATATCTTCACAAAGAAAAAAAAAAGCTATGGCCTGATTTTAGTTTAATAAATGTACATAACTGTTAATTTAATTAACATGTATTTTCTTCACGTCATTTTATGAATAGCTCTGGAAGGTGAAACAAGACTACTGAATCTTAATTAAAAATAAAAATAAAAATGAACTGCAGCAGCATAATCAGTACAAATTACATTATTTAAATTAGCAAAATTTAATTAAAGGGATTCACATTAAATTTAATCTCTTTGGATTCAAAGCTTTTCCAATTCAAACTGGTTTGTAACAGTTTTATAATCAGCACAGCACTCAGTCAATAAAATTTCATATCACTATAAATTAGCCATTATGTGCTAGACACATTATTTTTATAAAACAAAATACTGACTATGTCATATGTTGTAGTTTAGCAACAAAGCCAGAGGAAGAAAAATCCACTTCACTCTCCAGGCTGATTCTCTACAAATGCACTACACTATCACTCTCCATTTGATTAAGGTGACCCATGTTCCACAATGCAACTAATGGTTCTGCTGAAGTTATCACCTCCCTCCTCCTGCAAGACAAGCACTTGGTGAGCACTCAGCAGAAGAGCTGTCTTGCAGGAAACATGAATCTGCCTGCAAAAAAAATATATAGCATTTCTCATAAAAGTTGCAGAGCCAAAAATAGGCAGTAAAATCCTTTCTGAAATTAATTTTAAAATTGCATCATTTCTAGAGATGCTAGATTATGCTAGCTGTCAACAGAACCTGAATGTGCTCAGCACCTTCTAAAAATCAGAAATTAATGTTTACTTAGTTGTAGAAGCATGTGAAAATACAATTCTGCCAAAGAAATCCCCCCTCTCCACCCCAAAGGAAAAAAAAAAAAAAAAAAAAAAAAAAAAAAAAAAAAAAAAACCAAACTTCTTGCATTATAAAGTTAGTGTTCAATTTATCCAGGTCAAAAATTCTAAAAGACCACAAGATTTTCTCATATTTCTTTCCTTAATCTACCCTGCGCAAAGACATGAAATTCTAACACATGACATTTTTTTAAAATCTTCTTCATCTTAAAAAAAAACCTCTAAATAAATTCTAATTGTACCTCAAGTGAAAAAAAAAGACCTCATAATCCATCATTATCAGATTCAATAGCTTTAACACTTATAATATCAAGGGGCAGATTCTAAGACAGACTAGATCTGCAAGATCAAGCAACTAATAAAAACATTTGTCAACGCCGCAAAAGGAAAGAGGGACACGCCCTTCTGAAATAGTGCAAGGATATTTTGGGCATAACCACAACAGTACCACATAAGATTTTACTCTTTTCCAGGCAGAAGACCCTATGACAAGATACAAAAAGTGAAGATTTAAGAAGAGACTGAGACAATCTTAAGAGTGTCCATAATGTGATTCTATTATGGTAAGCAAAGATAAAATAATACACATCTCATAACTCTCCACTGCAATACATAGGAAATGCCCTCCCAGGTTCTAACATGTACCAACAGTTCAAAAAGAAATTAATTATAATGTCTAAATGTGTGCCTTTGGGCGTTTCTGCTATGTTACTAACCTTCAGAAACAAATATTGAAATTATTTTATTAATTAAAAAAAAAAAAGATATATACATACACGGATGCACTACACTGCCAACGGGGCTAACTTGTTAAAAGTTCACAGATCTGTTTTCCTCATGCAACACATGGTATAGTGCTGTATTTCAGAAGCAAAAATTCTACAATACATAGTGGTAAAGATTTGAAAACTTCACTCAGATTCCTCCATTCAGTGATCTGGCCATCAGAAACTGCTAAATACTAGTAATGAGCTTCCATCTTTTTATTCTTACAGATCCTGTTTTTGTTGGAATCACAACAAAGTGAGGGATAGTGCAGAAATACAGCAAATCAAACCATCTACCTGTTCTGCTGCTAACAGTGCACTTGGCATGAGCAAAGATGCTTCAGTGAAATCCTCTAAGTTACAGATTGTACATCACTTCTTTATTCAGATTTACTGATCAGTGCTGACTCTGCCTTATCACTGTGTAAGCATGGAGGGCAGGAGAAAGAAAAAAACGATAATTTCACAAAAAGACACTAGTACTCTATACACACTTTTACAAGATGCCCTCAACTATGTTTTTTTACAAGTTGTTCAGGAATTAGAGATCAGGAACAGAAAAACTATGAAACTGTCCTGTTTTCAAAACACTCACCACTCAGCTGAGTCATATATGAGGAGATGCTGACAACTGGCTATTCGAGATAACTGTGCATGAAATATTTTTACACTAACATGCTACATTTCATTATTTTAAAACGTATGATAGAGACTTTGAAAACAGTTATAAACAAACCAATGATTTTGAAAAGAAAACTAGTCGGAAAATAATTCAATTAGGAAGGTTTTGAAGCAGTTTATAGATTTCAAATAGTAGTAAGTAAACCACATAAAAATTTTAACAAATCTTGTAAAAAACATTATGGGAAGGAAAGCCCTGTGAGCATACCTGTGCTCAGAGTCCCTAAACCCCTAGGTACAAATATCAAACCTGCAGGATTTTATACAATTCCATCTGAAAACTAACTGGCTTGTCCAGAACTCACTGTTACCTGCATTGCCCACAGCAAGAGAAGAACTTCTACAGTGTCAAGAACATTTTATACAAGCAACAGTAACACAACTCTCTTCTTGTTTCCTAAAACTGGAGGATACTGTGGAAATAGCATTTTCAATTAGGGAAGGCAGCATGTGAAGGAGAAAGTAACAGCTCCAGAGCAACAAAAATCTTAAATAAACCAATTAAAAGATGTTTAAGTGGACTGGACTTTACAATTACAGTTTTGGTGTGATTGCACCAGCTCACCTGAAAGCCAACAGCGTCAGGGTGTGGCAATTACAGAATAGCTTCTGAAAAGTTACATATACAGAGATCAGCAAACAAATTAAAGATAATTTTATCTATTTCCAATTAGAGAGGCATACAAATTGCATATAAATAGCATACACTGCCAGCAGCACTTTTTTCTAAAAAACAGTAGAAATTTCCAAGTAATTAATTGACCAGAGCAGCTACTTCAGCCTAATCAAGGACAGTTAAGTGCAGAATCATGCGAATTCATCCAACAACCCATCTCCCCAAGATACAAACTTGATTTATCTTTTCAGCCAGCAGTACAAAAGCGTCAGGTCCTGAAGTCAAATTTGGAAACACTTTGATCAGTGGAGATAGCTGCATGCAGATTATAACAAGGAATAGAGGGTGTAGACCTGTGGGGACCACTTAGTCATGAATAGCAATAAAAGTATACAAGGACCTATATCCAACTACTGCTTCATTAAAGCGCCAGCAACTACATTTTATTTAATCATGCAGAATACAGAACTCTACTAACAACACTGGAGAACGTGATTGACAAATTAGTTCCTCTCTTCTTATCAAACTCAATGAAAACTTGATTTTAAACATATTTGCTACAGCCTTAGAGAAGGATCTGAAGAATTTTCCACTCCAGCTCTGGACAAAACCAACAGAGGTGCATTTTAAAGGTAGAATCACGCCAAATTATCACTGCACTTCTGCACTAAAAAGACATCAAAAAATCTGGTTATTGTACTGACGTCCATTCTAAAACCTAAAAACCTTGTTCTTTTACTGTATTTAAAAAAAAAAAAAAACTTCTAATTTTGTAACGACTAAAGTATTTAACTTCCATCAACCTACTTCTTTTTGTTTAGGGTATTAAACAACACTTGGGATCACTCCTCCGCAACCTATGTATGTATTTTCTTCACTGTTCTTTCTTTCTCCATTTCACAGGTCCTTATGCATCTTTTCCAGAAGTACTCTGCCTCTGTTTTGGGTAGAGGATTGTCTGAAACTGAGCTGAAGATACTTGCAATCTTATAGTTTTAGTCATACCAAGTAGCTTAACATTTTATCATTGTTAGCAGCTTCTCCATCTTAAGTGGAGGGTATATGTCCTACCTCAAAATCTGAAATTTTGCCAAAACAATTTAACTGAGTTAGAATAAAAGTCTAAAAAAAAAAAAATAAAAAAAATCCTGTGTCACTTTTTTCAGGAAACTATGTGAACATGCCAGCTGTCAGTTAAACCAGCATCACAGCAAAGTTTGCTCAGACTGTAAAGGCCTGTATGCCATCAGGTAAAATGAAAATGCTTTTGTTCTTACTCCCTGTACAGTCTAGCATGTGATGTTCTAGACTATGTGTGACAATGCCATAAAGCCAACTAAGGAAGACTGTTAAGTACGATTTTTCTTCACATTAGTCTGTGCTCTGCAGAAAAGCCTGAGAAGATTGTGGTTAAGCAGCACTTGCTGGGCTCCATGCACTCTACCTCAGTTACCCATTTATGTCATCCAGTCTTTTTCATATTATTTCTTTGCAGCTATATTCCATGAAGGGTGTTCCAATTTCAAGACTTCTATTTTTTTACTGTTCATTATTGTTTGTCATCTTGGTGTCACAACTGCTAAAAATGTAACCAACCATTTACTTTTAGAATCACACAAAGTTTTTTCCAGCCCAACATTTGTCATAATGTTGTTGCTATTTCTTTAACAGCTTCTTTCATGACAAATGCATTTTAATAATTCTATTTCCTCCAAGGAACTTGCTTTATAACCACAGATAAAATAGGTAGTTCTACAACACAGGCTTGAAGTCAGGTATCTCTGTTTGCATCAGTGTCTTTCTCAATGATTTTCTAGTAATGCTTATACTTTGCCTCACTGAAGTAAACAACAGTCTACTTCTATAAAATACAGTAAATCTGAGAGCCATCCCTTATTCTTTTGTCCGCTTTGAAAACACTCTTCCTCCTGCACCCAGCAAGCTCTAGCACATTACTTCTTTACCCTTCTCTTATCACCTCTTTGCCATTATACTCGCATCTTAGAAAGAAGTGGAGATGAATGGGATTTGCTCATCCCAACCTCATGAAGTTCAACAAGGCCAAGTGCAAGGTCCTGCACCTGGGTCAGGGCAACCACACACACAAATACAGGCTGGACTGAGGGCAGTCCTCAGGAGAAAGACTTAGGGCTGCTGAGTGATGAAAAGCTCAATGTGAGCCAACAATGTGTGAGTACAGCCCAGGAAGACAACCTTGTCCTGGGCTACACCAAAAGAAGCACGGCCGGCAGGTTGAGGGAGGTGATTCTCCGCCACTAGTGCACTCTCATGAGACCCACCTGGAGTACCGTGTCTAGCTCTGGAGCCCCCAGTACAAAAACACATGGAACTGTTGGAGCAGGTCCAGAGGAGGGCCACAAAGACGAACAGAGGACTGGAATACCTATCCTACAAAGACTGATGAGAGAGTGAAGGGTTGTTCAGCCTGGAGAGGAGAAGCCTCTGGGAAGACCTTATCCTGACCTTCCAGTTTCTGAAGGGGACCACAAGATATGTGGGGAGAGACTTTCTGCAATGGCTTTTAGTGGCAGGATGAGAAGTATGGGTTCAAACTGGAAGAGGGTAGATTTAGATTAGATGTAAGGAAGAAGTCCTTTGCTGTGAGGGTGGTGAGATACTGGAGCAGGTTGCTCATATATCCTCTACCTATATCACAGATTTATCCCCAAAGTTCTCATAATAATGCATCAAAATACTCAGACATCTCTTTCTTTCTTACATATTGTAATTGCTCTCAACACTTTTTGAAAAGGCTGCCAAAACTAGCATTTACTATCCTGTATTAAGGTATGCAGTAGAAGCAACTGAAATAATTGAATAGGTTGGAAAATCCAGACATAAGCACAATGACACCAAGATAAAACAAGTTATTAATTTTCATTCAGATATTTGCTAGGTAGTTCATATTAGACTTCTCTCTAGCAGCAGACACTTTTCTGGCCCCCCCAGAGCAGTGCATCTTTTTATATACGGATACATAGCTACATATTCACAACAGAAACTTCAGGTGAAAAATTCTCCCCACAGTCCCAAGCATGTGAGATGTTCCATGGCAAAGGTAAGATGAGGTGATTTTGTTGTTAAGATCTAAAACTTAATTGATCTGAAAAGACTGCTGAATATGACATCATACCACATACAGAAAACAGAGAGTATTAGCTGAAGTTATTTGGTTATGTTACATTGTGTATAAGCCTACAAAAAATGAAGTAACCTGACTCACTCCAAGAATGTATGCAAGATTTTGTAAAGAACCGTGCAGAAGTGTGCGTTATCTAAAACACTGATACATGTTCTTCTTCAGTGTTAATACTGTAACTGAGTTAAGAGATGACTATACACATCCTTGGAGAAAGACTACACTTTCAAGGTGATTGATTCTACCTATTCTCCCATCAACTTGGAAGAGCTCAGTGCTTCAGGCAGAAATACAAACCTTAAAAACTGAATATAGCCACCCTAGCACTGAGGTCTTAATTCAATATTTTTTACTATAAAATATTGCAATAAATTATTTGAAGTTATACTTCAAATACCTTCTTTTTGTAATGCATAGCAATATGTTCTGTTGTGGATTTTATCTAAAATCAAACAAGTACAAGTTATACAGTTAATTTAAGATCCTTTTCAAGTTTAAGCCTTAAGACTTTAACTAGTAGCATATAAACAAGTCCTAATCACTCAAGTAGCAAGCACAGTCAGGACACTAAACCTGCAGCTGAGGCATCTTCTCATGTTCAGCTCTTGTTCCACGTATCTGCTAGGCTACATAAGCTATTTGTGCTGTTAAGTAACACCTACACTTTATTTGCCCTGGTGTAGTTATCTCAGAATTCTTCTTCATTCATACAAGCCTTCTCTACTACTCAGACTAAGTCAAGGATTTTGAATTGTGTCTTTATATTTAGTGTTTTCTTTCAGATTAAGGAAGTAAGCAAGCCATGTGTGTTTCAAATCTATGACACTGCTATTCAACCCTCCTTCTTCATTTTTATATAATATCCCACAGGCTTTCAGAAAAAGAGAGAAAACTGCAAGTACATGCTTATCTCCACAGTATGTTTTGTCTGAGTACCAGCTGCAGGAATGATTCACCTCCAGTAGATGTGAATCCTATGGAAGATCCCAGTAGAAGACACATAGGTTAACTGAGTGAAAAATCACCTTCATACAAATCTTTAACTCTAAATATAGAAGACATGGAAAAAAAAAAAAGGTGAAAAAAAATCAAACCAAACCACACACACACACAAAAAAAAAATAAAATAAAAACACCTACCCAACAACAAACCCACAGCACATACAGGAGACCAGCAACAACCACATAGAAGAACACCAGCAAAATGGTTTCAAGTATCCTTTCAATTGCCTGGGCGTACACTGACACCTGAATCACTTTCTGGTATTTGTGACATCTGCCTGAGCTCTAAATATTACACTGGATTTGTGGAGATTGGTACTGTTCTGTCTAGACACAGCAAGGCAAAATTATCTTAAGCTATCTCAAACAGCACTGAATACCTGTGTTTTAACAGCCAATTCAAGCCCCAAAAGTCTATTTTGTGACTGTCAGACTTCCTAGTTCAAATTCTTCTTTCTTAAAAAAACTGGAATGAAAGCAATCTCTCTTCAGAGGCCCTGACACTAATACAGGGACAGAGTGACAACAGTTTTGCAACAGTAAATCAAGGACAATTATAATCTGCATTCTGATGAAAAGTAAGGAAAGTCAAACTATTGATTTATTCAACATT
This sequence comes from Merops nubicus, assembly GCF_000691845.1. Classification (NCBI taxonomy): domain Eukaryota; kingdom Metazoa; phylum Chordata; class Aves; order Coraciiformes; family Meropidae; genus Merops; species Merops nubicus. Next base: position 44,928 of record NW_008600724.1, read on the forward strand.
TCATATAAATTATATTCTGAAAAGGCAAGTTTACTGTAACTTATTGACTTTTTTCTATGGAAAAAATATCCATCTTGTTTGGTGAAAGCTACTATAAAACAAAAACTTCTAAACATCCACCAAGTATGCCAGCTCGGTACATTTATTTGGTAAACAGAACTTCATCACTCAGAAGAAAGAAAAATCAAAGGAAAATCAGATTCCATCATTTCTGCTCACTCAGAGTTGCCAGAATGTACTCCAAAATTTTAAATCTTACTTTATGGAATTATCCTCTGCTTATTCAAAACTGCATTTTAAAAAAAAAATAATCCAACAGTAGTGTTGGTTTGATATTTATTTAATAAAACAGTAGAGCTTGCGTGAGAGCACTGTGACAGAAATACAATGGCATAGCCCTAGTCACATGTACTGTAGCATCACACAAAAAAAAGTTAGGCTAGGTACAGAGGGAAAAGATTAAAGAGAATCCAAACTGAAATTCTGAATCACAGAATACACCAGTTGTAGTTAATGTAGTACTTGCACACAGCAAAGCACAGACTGTGAAAACAAACCCACAATTATATTAAGTTTCAGATTATGAATGTACAACCACTTGCTCTACCAAAATGGGAAAGTACAAAAAACAGTACAACATAATTCTCTACTGCATTCATGGGTAAAAATCCTGTGATGATGAGTATCCCTTTCTAATCCTAAAACCATTACAATTCTAAATTCAAGATGTCACAGTCCTAGCAATCTAGAAGTGTGCAAGAAACTGCCCACAGGGAGTCTGACAATCTCCCCATTAGAGCTATAGATTTTAGAGTGGGAAATTTTAATACCTGCTGTTCTCAGGAAACGTCGAATTTGTGATGCAAGAACCAAAGACAGGCAGCAGATAATGGCAGTAAGATGCGCAAAAATAAAAGGTAATGAACAGATTGAGGTAAAAGAAATAAACCAACAAACAAAAAAATCAAACAGATCATTCCATGACAACTATAAAGCGGTAACTGGCATTATGATTATCAAATGATATGTCAAACTGCAGAATGCACAGGATATGCTCTGTTTCAGGATCGGAAATGGAAAGCATGTCTGGTTCCTGAAACCATCTAAGATTTCATTAGCAGACAAGTCAACAATATAGAGTGGTTAATTATGATTTCCAGCAAGTGAAAACATTTATTCATACAACTTGAATGTCACTGATATCATTGCAGACTGCTATCAAAAGTACCCACATGAAGTGTTTAAAAGAAAAAGTTCTTTGACAGCAGTACCTAGTTCAAATTAATAAAATAAGCTGAAAGAAGAAACACTCATGAGCTGATCCACAGATATTTCATACATCAGTACTATAACACTGCTGTAGGGGTAGCAAGACACTTTCTAAGCCTAAACCTTTATATCGTTCACCTACACTATGAAACGTAATCATAAAAATACAACTGAGTAGAATTTTTATTTTTGTTTCAAAACAGACAACTAGTATTTTATTGTACAAAAGCAATCTGAATATAATCCACATTGAAAAAATTATTACCTCAATAAATTATGAGCAGTGGAAAAGTGGTTTTATGTGGTAAGTATAATTTTTTTCCCTGATAAAATTATCTAAGTCATACATATTGTCTCTCAATATATATTTTGTAATAAATGTATTGTTTGTATAGCATGAACTAGACATGGTTATCCTCAAGACAATGACTGTCTTTCACCCAAACAAATAAGGATACTAAATAACTTTTCTTCCCTTTGAAACAGTCATAACTGCTTGAGGCTGCTGCAGCACAAAAAAATCTTCACAAAGGTCTCAAAACAGTCAAGCTGAAAATCTAAGCCAAAGTTTCATTTAACAGCCTGTCAGTTTTTTGATGTGAAGCTAATGAATGCAGTGGCAAACAAATCCATCAAACCTAACATCAAAACAACTGCACTTCATCCCACCAAAGGAAAAAATACAACCTGCAGGCCAGCACTTTGATCTAACCTATCCTCAGAAAACATGTTGCTAAGCAGCTGCTGCTGAAGAATGCATGAGTAATTACTGACTTAATTTCACAAAAGAGAGTAATAATAGTTAAGTAGCCCAAGTAAAAGTAGAAAAGGTTGGTAGACTTCTCTACTCAGGTTCTACATATCAGCTAAACAACAGAAAGCTTTCCAGCACCAACATCTGAAAACAAATCACGTTTTTAAAAAGCTGCAATACAAAAGAATCATTATAATGACTATCAAAATCACCTAGTGTGACTCTACTCCTGATAGAAGGCAGTAAAATTTACATACAGTTGTACTGAGTGAAAGTCACCAAGTCGTGCCACAAAACAGACAGAGTGAGCAACGAGAGCAGTATTTGGAAATGCCAATGCCTTCTCTGAGAGCTTTTGAAAGTGTGGGTATCTTTTGAAAATGGTTACAGAGAGTTGAGAGACCCTGATACAAGGATTTAGAAAAACACCAGACAGGGAAATGTGAGAAGTTAAACAGGAACAAGGAAAACAGAAGGAAAGAACCTAACATAATCACTACTGCATAAAGAAAAACTACTGAACCCTGACCAAACCTGCTCACATCAACAACTTCCTGGACACTTCCCAGAGACGACCTGCATCCCAACCCAGTTCTCCTGTTCCGTGAACTGCCTTCTCCCAGGAAACTCAAGTGGGACCATGCAGTCCAGAAGCTCTACACAAGGACAAAGGATGTGCTTTTTACGTGGATTCCTTGTGATTAGGAACTGATTTGCCAACATCTAAGTTTTTCAAACATTTAGAATACAGCACCAAGGGGAAAAAGGCATTCCAAGAAAGCAAAAAAAAAAAAAAATTGCCTGCACAGAAAAGCACAGCACCTTACTCAAAATATTAGTTTCCAGTTCTCAGCATCAAATTGCAGCATAAAGTTTATTAATCCTATCCACCAGAGCTAAAATTTGGACAGATGAAAATCATGACTGAGAACCCCAGTTTTGTCACCTGCAAAGACATAAAAGAATAATGTGTAAATGTTTCTATTCACCACTCCAAATAACTAAATATCACCCTTTGTTCAGCACACAAGTGCTGTTCAGCACACACACTCAGCACAAATCAAAGTAGATACCTACAAAATACACAAGCTGTTATTGGTTCATCTGTTTTACCAATAGAACCAAAATGCACTGGAGTGAGGAAACTCAAAATGCACTTCATAAAGCTACACATTTCCATCCTGTTCAAATTAACATAGCTCTGTTAGGAAAGCAACAAATTCACAGCAGCTGGAAGAAATAGCCTATCTACCCCTATTTTTTACCATTCACTTTTGTCCTGGTTTGGGTTAGAATAGAACAAGTTCTGTCCAGTGATTTTACTTTTCAGCTAATGCTCCTCTATCTGCACTTGCTGAAGTCAGTGGCAGTCTGCTCCTAGCAGTGATAATGCTCCATGTTTAGAGTTACACCAAGGATTGGTGTGCACATCAAGGTCACAGCGAAATCCTGTGCTACACACTGGCGGGAAAAGAAAGTAAAAGGCCACACCTGCAGGGAGGAGCAGACAGGACAGGTGACCCTAAACTGACCAGTGGGGTGTTCCAGCCCATATCCCTCATATTCAGTATAAAGCTGAAGGATCACAAGGATCAGGCCTCTTTTCTCTTTTGCTGCTCCTGCAGTGGCCGGCATCCAAGGAGGACTTCATCCATTCTGCCTTTGATTCTGAGCCCTGTGTTCCTGAACTGAGTTCCAGAATCCATCCCCTGTACCCAGTTGCCCTCTGCTGCGGAGTCCAGCCTGGGAGTTTTTCCCAGGGCCTGCTCCACAGCCTCGGGGGTGACAGTGACATATTGCCATCAGGGGGGAGTTGAGTTCCACACTGGTTTTGTATATCTTTGCATATATTCCATTTCATTATCATTAGTAGTAGTAGTAGTATTTCCATTAAAGCTGTTTCACTTTTCTGATCAGCAAGTGTCTCTCCCTTATTCCCTTTCTCTTCCCCTTTGAGGCAGGGGGAGAGGGTTTAACAGAGAGCATCTGTTATAGGTCTGGGGGCCCTCACCCTAAACCATGCCAACTTTTTTTCAAAAATAAACAGTTTTCAACAAATTGAAGTTATAGGGTGATGACGAAGATTATCTAAAGCTTAGGGTGCCTCTCCTCCCCACAGAACAAAATAAACACAACTGAATTAACTGTAAGCTGAGCACAGGCTACCTTTGATTCTCTAAGTCTCACCATTACCGTGCATCCCCCAATGCCCCTCTGCACAGCAGCCTGTGCCAAGCACTTTCAGGACAGCACGGCTGCTTTGTTCCTTTCACCAGTGCTCCTATTTCTCTTCCCTTGTGTTCTCGTCAGTGGGAGAATATAGACAATACTACACTGCTTCTCTCCTGGAGTTGGGGGACTTTCAGTATATCTATTATTTCTCCATTTTGTGCCCTTTTTTTTTATATATATCTGCTTTTTATTTCTGCTTAATTCTGTCCAACTTCTTTCCAAAAGTGAGAACACAGCTCAAACTAGCAGCTGAGCTGTAGGAAACAACACACCAGAAGTGACACCTGGTATTATTTTTCATACATCATCCCTCGAATGTAAGTCTTACACAAAGTCTAGAAAACAAGCTGGAGGACAGAACCCTGCTCCCTACTACAGGTAGTTAGTGTACACATAGTGAAACCAAGAACACAAGTTTAGCATTTTTAAAGACAAAAAATAATTTTGGATTTTGCATCCAAAATCACTGCTTCAGCAAAGTTTCCAATACCAGGAATCTGAACACTCTCAGACCTAACACTTGTAATTGGTTTCACAGAATCTTTAACACCATCTCATTTCATGCATGAAAGCAGTATCGTCACATAGTCTAAATATTTACTACAACTCTAATGATAATCTTTGCCTGATTTTTTTTCCCCAAAATTAATGAGGAATGAATATTGACTGTATTTCAGGATTATTTTTTTTTCCAGAGACAGAAATCCAGATGTAAGCAATTAGAAACTCTTCTGCAAAAATAAAAGTTCTCCTGTAGGAAGACAAATAATCAGTCACCAGTAACATAGCCCACACTTTCAAAAAGGGAAAAAGGAAGACCCAGGAAACTACAGGCCAGTCAGGCTCAACTCTGTGCCCAGCAAGACCATGAAGCACATCCTCCTGAAAGCTCTGTTAAGGCTGGTGGAAAATGAAGAGGTAACTGGTGGCAACCAACCTGACTTCACCAAGGGAAATCGTGCCTGACAAATTTGGTGCCCTTTTACAATGGAGTTACAGCATTGGTGGGTAAGGGAAGGGCAACCAACATCATCTACCTGGACTTGTGCAAGATGTTCAACACTGTCCCACATGACATCCTCCTCTGTAAATTGGAGACACAAGGATCTGATGCACGGATCACTCGATGGATAAGGAATAGGCTGGATGGCCACACACTTAAAGAGTTGCAGTCAATGGCTAGATGTCCAAGTAAAGACCAGTGACAAGTGGTGCTCCTCAGGGATCAGTACTGGGACCGGTGTTGTTTAACATCTTTGTCAGTAGCACAAACAGTGGAATTGAGTGCACCCTCAGAAAGTTTGTGGACAACACCAAACTGCGTGGACTGGTTGAGACGCTGGAGGTAAGGGATGGAGGCCATGTGCAAGGTCCTGCACCTGGGTCAGGGCAACCCCAAGCACAAATACAGGCTGCACAGAGTATGGATTGAGGGCAGTCCTCAGGAGAAAGACTGGATGATGAAAAGCTCAATGTGAACCAACAATGTATGAGTGCAGACAAGAAAGACAACCTTGTCCTGGGCTGCATCAAAAGACATGTGACCAGCAGGTTGAGGAAGGTGATTCTGGCCCTCTACTCGTGACACCCGTGTCCAGTTCTGGACCCCTCCAACACAAGAGGCATATGGACCTGTTGGAGTGTCTCCAGAGCAGGGCCACAATGACTATCATATCCTACAAAGACTGCTATGAGAGTTGGGGTTGTTCAGACTGAAGAGGAGAAGGCTCTGGGGAGACCTTATTCTGACCTTCCACTATCTGAAAGCGACCTACAAAAAAGCTGGGGAGGGACTTTCTATGAGGGCTTGTAGTGATAGGATGAGAAGTAGGGGTTCAAACTGGAAGAGGGTAGAATTAGAATAGATGTAAAGAAGAAGTCCTATTCTGTGAGGGTGGTGAGACACTCGAACAGGGTGCCCAGGGAAGTTGTTGATGCTCCGTGACTGGAGCTGTTCAAGACCAGGTTGGATGGGACATTGAGCAACCTGGTGTAGTCAGAGGTGTCTCTGCCCATGGCAGGAGTCTTGTAGCTAGATGATCTTTAAGGTCTCCCCAGTGCCACATGATTCTATGACATTAAGTTAATGGTACAATAACTGAGAGGCACAATGGAGGCATAAAAAATTTAATAGTATGTACTGGGTCAGCTGCACATCAAATGGCAGACCTGTTCTTAAAACATAAGAAATATGAAGCCTGTATACTGAAAGATGTAGCTGCATGTACCACTACCTCAGCTTTGTTACATCCAAAGATAAAGTTTGCCATTCTTGAGGTTCAGATGAATCTGTTTTAGAGCTGCAGCATATTCCTATCTTTTAAAATCCAGCCTAGACTTACCTTCCACAAGTATACTCATACGTACCCATGCCCATAAGCATCTCAACTTTGTTTCACCATACTGTCTATAAAAATTCCAAGCTATCAAACACACACATTTGTTTTAAGTAACTTTACAGTCAACACCTTACCTGCTGGCTATTAAAAACAGAACTTTCCCATTAAAGGTAAACACTAGCCTGAACATGTTAGATACATACTGATGTTAACAATGCTTTCACTACTGTTAGTGTATGCATACACAGCACATGGAAACAAAAATAATCATAAACTTTTCCCCTCTGAAGCATATTCCACTTAATGAATAATCAATAGTGCCTAGAATCAAAAATTTCCACTATTTGAGAACTTTCTCATGACGGTCTTCCAATCCCAAGTATTTAATCGGAGTTCACTGTCATTATGAAAGTGTTAAACCTGCACATCTCGTTTTGCCCGTTGTTCTACATCATCTTATTACCTTATATATTAAGCAAATTATTTTATCAATAACCAAAAAGTAAATTCAGAAAATGCCTCGGACTTAAAGCCTTTTTGGGAGCTTACTAAACAAAGCCCCTATGACCTATAATTCTGAGAAAGAAATCACAGAATATTGAAAAACAAACTTTTGCTGAACAAACTGCACACTTTCTTGATTTTGTGTATTTACTCACAAGGAAAGAAGAAAATAAATATGCCACATAACAAAATTTCAGTCTAAATATTTCCAGTAAAACACATCTCATTTTAAAACATGAAAACACCTACTGGGAGTTAGCAGTTCGTTTATTACCTTCTTCTACAAGATATCTGATGTCATTAAAGATGGGAAAAGTTGAATTTGTTTCTTTAAACCTTGTTTAACTTTAATTATTTATGTTTGTTTCCAGATATCAAAATACCTACCTTAAATAAAGTGCTTTCACAAACAGCAGAGCTTAGAGGACATTTAAGAGCAGGTCAGTTGTCTTCACATATACTAACCTCAGTATATGCAGCTTAAACTTCAAAATATCCATAAACAGAACTAGTTTTGAAGAACAATGTCTGTTAAACTGCAAACAAAACTTTCTACTGAGAGGAATACACTTTGCTGGAAGTATAACAACCGTTACAAAAAGAACAACTTTAAATAAAATTTCAATGTACCACCTGATCTAATGGTTTTGCCTTTCTTATCAGCTTCCATAGATTCTCACAAAGAAATAACGACACAAAAGATTCCCTTACAAATCAATTTTGTGCAATATGACTTACCAACTTTGCTGCTTTTCCATAATCAATCCATCGGACGGTGGCAAAATTTGTTGACTCTGCACAGTTAAAACCATGGTTAAATCCTGCATGGTATCCATAAGGGAAAGTGATCATAAATTCTCCAGCCTCTTGTGTAACCTATAGTGTACAAACCAAAAAAAAAAAAAAAAAAAAAAAAAAAAAAAAAAAAAAAAAAAAAAAAAAATGGAAGTGAATCATCTGATAAAAGCAGTTCTGCTCCTGAAGCAGTTAAAACTATATTTGGCTTTGCAATTATCTAAAAAGAATTTATTTTCACACAGTTAGGATTTAATGCAAGCAGAAACAGTATACTTGAGACAATACTGTTTACTATAAAATACATAGATACTTGTATTACTTTCCAACTTCAGAAAGTAGTTTAAAAACAGCTCATCTTGGAACAGAGGTTCACTGGTAAGAATATTTGGAAGTGCATGGAGCTAGAAAAGACAGCGCAAAGAACATATCCACCTTCCTGACTGAGAGAAAGCAGAGAGAGGCTGGACAAAAATACATACAATTATTACCCCTAAATACCAGTACAAATTATTGGTTGAATAAATTATTCCATTCACCATCCTGAAGATGTTTCTCAAGAATGGCACCAGAACTTTTCTGGGAAAGACTGAAGGGAAATATTCTCACCCTTCTCTCCCATACACACACACTCCAAAAAACATGATTTCAAGACCTGTGACTGAGGGCCTGATTTGTCTTTCAGGTTATTACTATTGATAATCAAGAACAAAGTAGGAGAAACTCTAAGTTAAGAAGACTTAGCACTTAAAGAAAACAATGTTGTTCATCCCAAAGGAATACACTGGGGACATCTGGATCCCCTGAGGCAGTATCTTTAAATCACTTTGGATAGGAAAGGAGGAAAATTAATTAGTGGCATCTGCTCAGAACAAATTCTTTGCTCTCAGAGCTGTGGTGGTGTGCTAACCACACCCCCTGCTTAAGTCAGCCACCAGCGGTGGTCATGGTGGCTGCATCCAGCTCAAGTTGGACTTTTGGGAGACAGATGGCAACACAGTAACCAAGGGCTGTCTCATACAGTTACACAGATGTCCCACTGGTATGCCAATATCACTGTAAGTCAATCATCTTAAGCCATAAATAGTGGACAGCCTAGGGCCCAGTGAGCTCTCCTGCACAGGCAGGAGACAGCCCGAATGATACCCTACCCCCTTCACAGGGATACCACTCCAGGTTACTCCTCGAGGCTCACAGAGTCCTTGCCACAACAGATGCTTGGTAACTAAACTGGAAATAAACATCATAAAACTATGTAACCTTAGCAAAATAATATAAAGGACTGATTGTGCACATATAATCCTTTAGACATAAAATGTTGACCAAATCTGGGACTAAGCCCAGATCCAGCTGCAACTAAACTCCCCTCTGAGGAGGAGTTTAGAACACAAGTGGGACCTTTCTGAGCCTCATTACTCAACAGGAAGGTCTCTCTGATGGTTTTGTCTGACCCTGTCCTCTATGCAGTAAATAACCAAGTGTTCCTGGCCATTGAATCTTGTTAAACCACTGTTGCATGCACCACAGAGCTTTGTTAAATCACAGGTGTAGATCAATAAAGTATACTGCCGCTTCTCTCTTGCAAGTTAAGTACATCACCCTATTTCTGCCACAACAGCTACTAACACCACGGAGATTCTTGCACGGGAAATGCCATGCAGAGAACATCTCAAAGTCCTAAACACCTCTAAAACACCTCTTTAGACATGACATTAAAAGAAGTTTTCACCTGCCCCATCCTTCCCCTCTTTCTCTTTAAACACAATTTTAAGTGAGCAGAATGGACTCTGGTACTATTTATTCACAACAAGGATTCCAAATACATAATGGACAAGGCGATTCTCAAAGAGGAAAATGTTGACTATTAAGCTCTTACATTTCTCTAGAGAATAAGCAAGGCTAGTTCCAAAAAACTGGTCTTCTCTTTTTTAAGCACAGTGAAAAGCAATTAAGAGAAAAGTGCACTGTGGTGACTGACTCACCAAGAAATTGTGGCTAGCAGAATAGATAGATAGATAGGTTTGAAAGCAATAAACACAATCCACCACTGCCATAGCAGTTCTGTTCTGTATAGACAAATCCTAGAAGCCATAAAAAAGAGATAAGATATAAAAGGCTTCTAGAGTAAACCACAGAAATAAAGTGCAGTAAGGTAAACAAACTACTGGCCAGGATCCTCTTTCAAGAGAGAAATCTCGTCTAGCTATACTTGGATAGACTGCTGCCCTCCTCTGGGCATCGAGAAAAGGAGAGAGCACACTTCTTAACTCACTAATATTCTCTCCACTCAGAGATAGCTTTAATCTCCTGAAGTCAAACCACCAAAGACTGTAACAAGTCACGCTAGTCAGGGACTAGAAATAGCACACTGTCTTCCGAACTGATAAGAGTTAATCAATAAACTCGAAGATTCAAACTTAAACAGTTAAAAGACTTTCCCCATACTCTGATATGCTTTTTCACATGAAACACACATCAGATGACAGGCTCAATAAAAAGCAAGCAGATATATTTAAACGAAGCAAATAATCTGAGCAATGACTGATGACTGTTCAACAAGATGCATTTGATGATTACAGGAAAATAAGGAGAATTCTAGAGATTAAATAGGCTGTTTTCATTGTGCAGCAACGGTTTGCATAAGCAATACAGGAATGAAAATTGGAAAGACAAACATGACTCTTTTTATAGAAATACACTTATGATTTGAAATTTAAAAAAAGGAAGTTAGATTTTAAATGATCAACAAAATTAAAACTCGCATCCCCAAACATTTTTCTTATCAACATGTCATGTCTTAAATCCCAGCTTTTTGCTGGCATAGTTGTCTTGCATTAAGTTCCTGCTTTTAGAATCCTCCCTTTCTTATCCTTCAAAATCCTCATTGTATAGTTTCAAGACTTCTTTGTGTACCTTTTTTTTTCTCAATGCAAGAATAAATACACGAGAAGGGCAGTTTAAGATATATATTTCTGATTTCATTATGGGACGAAGAAAAGCGATGAAAACAAGAAAACTACTCCTAGCTAGCAAAACTAAAAAATAAAATTGGATCTTACATTTTGCATTTGCACTTTGCAAGGTTAATTTTTTGCGTTCATATTTAGTATCTACATGCAAATTCACAGAGGTGCATATATTGTAACTGCTACTGTAGCACTCCAACAATCACTGTGGGCATGTTTAAGAAAGATTATTCTCAATGCTAACAATTACAAAATTTATCTCAATACACCCTCCCACTGCTGACAGTTTAGCAGGTGTTCTATTGCAGCAAGCAGCAGTTCAGCTGCCACCTGGTAGGCGTAGGCTGACTTATCAGCATTCAGCACATTTCCACTTTTATCACTTTGAGCCATGAGACATCACAGCCTGGTTCTCTCTATTCACTTTCTCACTGAATCCCATTAATTACAATTACGCTTGGGTACAGTCTGCTTCCTCCCAAGACTAGGTGACAGAATAAAACTTAAATATTTAACTATTTCTAGCACCTTTTTAATAGCAGAATACAAGAATAATCAAGACATTGATATAAGGACATCAACTTCCCTACCCACCTCAAATGTGTGGTACCAAAACCAAATATGTTGACATTCTGCAATATGCCACTTTAAACACTAACCACTGAAAATTATGCTGCTCAGTGTAATATTCTGTAAATCCAAAACTATAAATCTATTTATAAAACCTTACAGTTTGGAAGGTTTCATCTGACACTTCATTATAAAGCATGAGGCTATGAAGGGAATCGGTACTCACCAATATATTACAAAAATTGAACTCAGAAACTACATTTCCATGTGATAATATATCACTCAGAAAACAAACTACCTTTTAGATGAGTAATTTATTCAAAAAAGGTTGCTTTCCAAGGCAGGAAGTATCATTATAAACACCTGCTTTTCTTCAATTTTTTACACAGGTTGATATATGCATGAAAAGTGAGGTCATATTCCGAAAGGCAAAGAACAAATCAGTGGCTTCACTCCACCCAGACTGCAAACAGTGTTGATAAGACAGGAATGTTTCAGTTACTGCTCAGCAGAGCTTTGCACAGCATCAAGGCATTTTCCATTTCTTACATCATCCTGATACCGAGCAGACTGGGGGTGCACAAAAAGTTGAGAGGGGACATGGCAGGGACAGCTGACCCCCACTGACCAAAGGGATATCCCAGACCACATGTCATGTTCAGCAATAAAACCTGGTGGAAGAAGGGGGGCTGACATTTGTCTTCCCAAGTCACCACTGCACGTGATGGAGCCCTGTGTTCCTGGAGATAGCTGAACACCTCCCTGACGACAGCAGGTAGTGAATTAATTCCTTGTTTTGCTTTGCTTGCATGCACAGCTGTTGCTTTACCTGCTAAACTGTCTTTATCTCAACCCACAGGTTTTCTCACTTTTACCTTTCCAATTCTCTCCCCATTCCACCAGGGTGAGTAAGCAATGAGCTGTTTGCTGCTTAGCTGCCTACTGGGGTTAAACCACGACAATACGATACACAAAAACATTCACTTAAATATTATTTCTATGGGCTACGTTTAATACTGTCACAGAAATATCAGCTAGAACAAACAGAAATCACTGAACTATTCTATATTCTAGGCCAAGGAACTTGATGAGCTATGTTTGCATACACAGGTCCACATTGTATCAATCAATAACCACCACATACACCAGAAGAGAAACCACAATAATAAACAAGGAGTGTGGGGAAGACAGTCTACAGGCTATATTGCAAAAAAAAGAGTGAGAAAAAGTATACATTGCCTGGTATTTCCAAACACCTTAAAATAGTTAGCAGTGGAAAATCAAGAATCACAACCCTTTACTGATCAAAAGGCTTTTGAAAACTCAGTATAACATAAACAGATGTTCAGGTAAGGGATCTTCTGAATTAGGCTCCACTGTTTTGAGTAGGCTTCCACAGCTCTTGAGTTTATAACTTTAGAATTCTGAAAATTCTAAAAGCAATGCAGTAGAAACATTTTTATTAGCTGGCACCTATAGGAAGTTCAGAGTGGAAAACAGTAAGGCAGAAAATCTTGTAGGGAATGAGAAGAAATTGAATACTTCAGATGTTTTTGAAAGTAGTTATGTATTAAATCCATCCAAAAAGACAGGCAGTTTTCTTCTCACTTTCTGTTTATATAATGTTCTTATCAAATGTCCAGTCTGCCACTACCTAGCAGCGTAAAATAATCATTCACTCTTTTTCTAGTATGTTGCAGTTCTTAAAACACATTTTAAATTAAGTAGCATTTTTTTGGTTCAATTACACTTGAAATTTTTAGATAAAACTTACAAAGTTAAATTTAATTGCATCAGAAAAACAATACACAGACAAAGAAATTACACATTTATTTTAAAATATTAGGTATGCAACTTTAATATAGGTAGCTAGGAAGTGTTTCAGTCAACAGATAATCACATGCAAGCTTGGAAGGAAATAAAATAGAAATTAAAAAATATTGCTAATGTCTTAAAAATCACGGAAACTTTTAGAATAAAGATTATGATGGCTACAAGTGTTTTCTGCTAGAAAATTCCAACCTAGTCCTAATATTACAAGCATTTGTTTTCATCTTTTCATGGTGTTTCTGCCTAAAAAAAAAAAATAAAACAATAATTTCGCCTCACCTTTACTATAAACAGTCCTTATAGTAAACACAAGTTAATTCAATGCATGAATGCTCAGATTAAAAATGTTTAATTTACCTTGTCGAAAGGAATTCCATACTTTTTCAGTATTGATGGAGAAATCAGAGTCATCTTGTGGCGAAGAAAAGCATCACATCCTTGAGAGCTACTTGGGAAGAACCCTAATAGGGCAAGATATGCAAAATTGGGTTATTTTTTGATTTTAACAAGTAGGAATTTTTTGCAGTATTTTACAATATATACTAGCACCTAAACTTGGTTTAGAATTTTTTATCCTGTCATTGCTATGTTCTGAGCTATTTGTATAAAAATAAAAGCACCTCCTAAGTTTTTCAAGTGATTTTCAGAGGGAGGATTTGCAGAGGTTTGGCACCAATTTCTTTATTGAAGAAGTAAACTTAACTTAGAATAAATGCAGACCTGTAAACTTAGGTGTACTTTCTTACACCTTCCAGAAATATTTCACTGGGTTTTTTTTTGTTTATGTTAACATTTGTTCTGCACAGATGCAAATCAGCTGTATTATATAAACTTAGAAAGATCCCACAAGGACTAGGTTTACCTAGCATTTCTAGGCCATCTATACAGTAAACACAACTTTCTATCTAGAAAAGACAAGAAAGTATGGTTACTTTCTCAGAACTATCTGTTACAACTAAAAACAGGTGGGTTTTTTTTTCCTCTTGTCTTGATTTCTATGAACATGCCTTCATATCTTTCAACATTCATGATTATTTATGCACCACTCCACACCCTGTGCCTACTTCCTTAATTACATAATCCAGTCTATAAGAACATGGATTTGAATGAATGAGAGGCAAAGTGAAAGATTAAAAACTATGTTTCAGTGTTATCAAACTCCAGGATCAGATGCTCTAACCAGGATGTGAACAGCACCTCAGCTGCAGTTCAAAAGAGCTACCCAATCCTTCCTTTGCTTACATGAAAACACCGTGTTCTTTTCCCTTCAGCCTCACTGCAGTGAGAAGCTACTATGCTAAAGGAAAAATGACAGAAGATGAGAAGGAGAAGGAGGTGGTAAATTTCCAGAACATTGCTAGTTCAGTCCTTCCTAATCTCCTTTCAGACTCTCTTCTAGAAAAAAAGTAACACTCTCAAGAACTGAAACACAATTCCTAGAAACAATAAAACAAAGGAAACAAAAGGCATAGTAATCAACAAAATCAAGAAGCTCCAGAAAATGTCAGATTGAAAACTAGAAGGAATGGAATGAAAGCTATCCAACTACCCACTACTTTCTCCAAATACTTGCTCTCAATTCCTTTTCCACTTGCATACAGACCTATTACTTGCTCTGAGATGAACACAAGTTTTGTTGGAGCCAAGTGGAAAAAAATTTTGACTGTTATAATGCAACATCACAGAAGTCTCACAAAGTTACAGCACTAACATCAACAGAACTAGGTTGACAAAGAGGAACAATTTAATTTACTAATTAATCAGCAAATATGAGATAATCTTTATTATTCTAAAAATAATAATTGTTATTTATCTTTACAGTCTCTTTAGTGTTTATACCAGAGCATTAGCAAGAATCACCATGAGATGTACTTTGAGTAACTGCAATCCATACATTTATCAGTCCTGGTTTATATGTACTATTACTGTATCAAGTATATAGCATTTGAAAGTAATCCCATTCTGTGAAGTTCAACTTTACTTATTTATTTTGCTTCCTTCTGCAGAGTATGTTTTTCAGCGTTACCGAGACTCCTTAACATCAACAGTTTGCTCCATTGCATGTCATTTAATGTCATATGATTTCAGAGATTCCACAAAGACTGCCAGGCTACTGCTAAAAAAATTTTATTAAAGACTAATTGTTTTCAAAATTTCTTCATTTTCAGAATACATAAATGGGATATAAAGGAATTCACTATCTCTAACAGTTCCATATGAAAAATACAGAGCAAATAAGAAATAAGAAATTAAGAAACAAGTGCCGGCTCCTTGACTTGAACTTTAAAAATAAGTTCTCACTGCTAAGTATATAGTTTCATCATAGCCCCTCTTCAGACATACAAGAGCAAAAGATGAATTCAGAGTTTTTGAACCAGTGCAGTGTGAGCTAGCCTGACCTTACTGTAAAAAAAAGAAAAAAAGTCTATGATAATGGCATTGGGTAGAAAAGGATCTCCAGAATTTCTTTCATTTGCATTATAAACCTAGGTAAAATTCATTTGACAAGAAAATCCAAATATAAAGCCATTTAAAAATTATGACTTTTTTTTCTGGGTACAAGGAAAACATACTCTGTTACACAGAACTACCAAAGAAACATGGGCAGAAATTAAACTGAAGCAAACAGTATTAAAACAAAACAAAAAAGTATATTTTACAAATTATCTTGCATAGCAACTTGATACTGGAAAAGATACAATGCCAGCTCTTCATGATGAAAAGGTCTCCTTAATGATGATATTAATAATGATTCAGGAAAAATACTTCTGATTCATTTGTGCATAAAATTATATTTTATGCCTGAATAACACAAAGGATCTTTCAGAGAGATACAGCTTGATAGATTACCTAGGACTATCCAAGGTGTAAATATTTATCCATAGTGAATATATTAACCAAGAACACCACTCATTTATTCTCCAAACTGAATTGCAAGTGTTTTGCTGGAAAAGCCTGGTAACTATAAGAAAGTAATAAGATGGAGTCACCCAGGAAAAAAACACAGGGGAAAAAAAAAAATGAAAACTACTACGCAAATGATATAAAAACAGTTTAGTGGACACAAAGTTAGCCACAGGACAGCTAAGTAGCAAAACAGCTTTCTGTCATCTCTTTACCATGTTTGCACAAGTTGTTGTATCCCTCTCATGTAAATGTTAGTTTGTGATTCAAAGGACTTTAATTCTTGAAGCAACATGTTTATTATTCAATTATATATCCTTTAAAAATCACTTTCAATCAATTAACCATCTAAATATTTTCCATTACTTGAGAAAAAAAATCACAGCTTTTGCCATAATATACAGCCTTCTCTGTTATGTCAGATTTAATTTCTTCTTGCTGGTGACTCTTCTATTCATGTCCATTAACCACACTACAATTCCAAAACAAATTTAAGTTAACCACATTATAATTTTTATAATCTTTGTATACTCTTTTCCAGTACACTCCCCAGTCTGGGAGAACAATTTTTTTTCTTACTTCTCAGATACAAGGTTCAGAAGCACTTAATCAGTGAAGGTGTAATGCACACTTGTGCTGATCAATGCAATAGATATGCTAAGATGCCCTGAGATCACATTTTATTCAGATTTGGAATTCTTTCTTTTTTCTCCTCATAAACAAGCACAGAATTCTGTACACTATTTTGGAATTGCAAATAATGTTATGTTTCAAAAAGTGGTACTTGGTAGGTAGCTTTACTATTCGCATTTGGCTTCATTGACTAAAAGATAGTGAAAAGAAACTAGCCCACAACTACTGGGCTCCAGAGGAAAAAAAAAAAAAAAATTTTGGCACAATTAATGCCTATAACATAACAGTAATATTTATAACTTGTAATCTACATCTTATGATTTTGAGGAAATCTCAGTCCTGAGCAGTATAATAATAGAAATATACTGGAATATAATGTGAAAAAAAGTTATTGAAAGTGATACTAGAGACTGAGGAAATAACAGGTATGAAAGCTAGAAAAACTCTTCATTTCTAAAACCAGGGAGAGCTCGACTGAGTTGTTTTCCCTGAGAAAACAAATTTTGTACCAGATTCTTCTACTATAACATTCTTAATTATCTCATTACATGATCATAAGAGGCAAACGATGGGCAGACATCAAAAACACCAAGCTCCAAGAGATCACAAATAGTTGTGACAACTCCCATCAGAAAGCAAGCTTGTTGCTGAATTCCAAGAGAGCCACAAACAACACAGAAGAGCAGAGCACAACCTCCTCAAGAGCCATTAAGAGAAATCTACAGAAGAACATTTGCTGTGGTTACAGAGCCCTCACAGTGAAATCAAATTGCTGTCTACACATTCTGTACTACTACAAAAATATCTTTTGACTGTGTCAAACTCTACTCTTGGACACACTTAAATCTTCCAGTCTCACTCATCTCATTTTCCCAAAAGCACTCCTCTCCAATGAACAAGGGAAGAAA
The DNA here is from genome assembly GCF_000691845.1 of Merops nubicus. Lineage (NCBI taxonomy): Eukaryota > Metazoa > Chordata > Aves > Coraciiformes > Meropidae > Merops > Merops nubicus. The sequence goes on from NW_008600724.1 coordinate 62,632, forward strand.
GGAAGGTAACATTTCCTCATTACAAGACTCTGGTTATCAGAAGGTCTTTTGTTCTGCTCAGACTACAGGTGAATTCACACAAGCTTTTTGTTCAGTAAAGAAAATCCCTGTGAGAGAATTGGTTAGCAGATGTAAGAAGTATCTAATAGCACTATTGAATAGAATAGAGACCTGCATTTAGAAACGTCACAAGACCCTTACAAATATATTAAATGTGGGGAAATTCAAGGCACACCTGCAACATGTCAGAACCATTCTCAAATGCCAAACTGATGTTAAAATCACCAATTTACAGGATTATCAATCAATCCTGGATATTCAATGAAATCCCTCAACCAAAAGAAAAAATACCAAACTCTAAAATGTAACTTTCATTCAAGTTCTGTAGTATATTCATGCTTTTATGAGACAGATGAAATCTTAATTTAATCTGGTAACACTAATCCATTAATTCTAAATCAGTTCTGCAAAAGCAGGTATTTTGTGGGAATTTGCATGCAACTCTAGTTTCTTGGATGGTCTCTTGAGACACATCAGACTTCTTCCACGTCTCTTCTCACTATCTACATTTAGCCATCTGTATCCTGCTTATCATCTTGAAGATTATTACACAGAACACAAACTGACAATTCAAAACAATTACTTCAAAGGAGCCAATAAGCAATAATCAAAGATCAGGCTAAAACATAATTAGGTTGCTAATCTATTTACATCCATGAGAAAAAGACCATCCAGTTGAAAATTCTCCAGTCCATAATTTTAAAAAAAAAAAAAAATGGGACATTGCCAAGACTTAGAGCAGAATTAGAACAATCTACAAGGTATGTGGCTTAATACTTGGTAGTCAAAAGGCTGGGGTATGAGGATATAAACTGCAGGTCAGGTGCATTTATGCACCTAACTGGAAGTCCCACTCAGGCTTTTTAAAAACCCTACCCTACATCAAGTTTCATGAAGTTTTTACTTCTTATACTTCTTTTACGTAGCAGGCAATGACTTCTGCATGAAATAAACTATTTCTGCATTAAATAGTACATGCAGGTCTATTTCTGCATGAAATAAACTAATATCATACATCATAAAAAGCTTTTTAGATCAACCCTACAAACTTCAAATGTATTAAATTTTAGTTTCTTCTTTAACAGAATTGAGCATCACATACAGATGTTATCTCCACTCTAAATCAGATCTGCAATTAAATGATCTGTTAAAGTATCTTGAAAATCCTTTAAACTATAATTTCTGATTTGCCACTCTGCTTCTATTCTCTTTATTTTCTAACCCACTTTGTGAAACAAAAAATCATTAATAGTATGGTATTACAGATTAACATAAAAACAAGTATAAAACTGCAGTTAAAAGGTCACTTAATATTTTTATTACATTTATGTCTACATAAAATTGGAAAAAAAAACCTACATAAATGAGAAAGCAGCTGAAGGGCAAAATGAAACTGTTTTCTTTATTAGATGCAAGTCTAATGTCTTTCAGATAAAGTATCTGTAGGTGCCACAGTCAATCAAGATTTCAATGGAAAGCAAAAACGAAAGCATTCATGTACAAAAGGTATGTGTGGTAATTGTGATGTGCAGACAAGATAATGGAAAATATTCTAGCCTTCCTTTAATTTTATGTATCAACTGCTGCCTTGACTAAGGCAACCTGTCACATTAATGCATTATTTTATTATTTTAATTATTTAGGAGCATTTGACTAATTCAGTAAGCACCTGGTCATCAGAGATAACCTTCTGGAAAAAACTAATTTATTTTTTCCTTCAGATGTTACACTCATGAAAAAGCATAATTTAAAATATTTTCTTGCAGCCATTCAGCTAACTTTACACTTTCACCTTTTTAAGATACTTTACTGTAAAACAGACTGGCAGGCAGCAGTTGCAAAGTAAATCACAGATGTATTAACCTGCACAGCATGGAAACAATCAGAAATGGTAGTTAAAAAATAAAAAAAAAAAATAGCCATAAAGACCATCCTTTTCTCATCTACATTCCATTCTCAGCTATTAGCTGGACAGAAAGTACCATGAAAACAATCTATTCATGGAGAAACATCATAGAAGACATTAAAGTCTTTTTTCCTAAAAACTTAGCAAATGTCAGAGAGGGTTGTCTGTGAAACTAACTCATCTATCTTACATTGCTCCTACAATAAAAAAAAACTCTGTTCAAGTATATGGCTTTTCTATATATTTACTTTTGTCCAGTTTTGACTGAATATAATGGAATAAACAACTATTTGAAAGTCTGTCTTCACTGTTCAGTATCTGATTCTATGTTTTATTTGCCATTTACTATTAAAAACACCATTCTGAAATAAAAATAATTGTTTCAATCACACTAATAATTCATCAAGGAAAGTAGTTTTCCATTCACCACACAGATCTTTATCATCTGTACTAACGTATCGTTAGCAGAAGTACCAGACATCTTCCAGGGTGTCCCCCCTCAGCCTCCGTTTGTCCAGGTTAAACAACCCCAGCTGCCTCAGCTGCTCCTCATAAAACTTGTGCTCTAGAACCTTCACCACCTCTGGACATGCTCCAGCACCTCAAGGTCCTTCTTGTAGAGAGAGAGGCACAAAATTTAACCCAGCATTCCAGGTGATGAATCATCAGTGTCAAGTACAGGGGAGTGATCACTTCCCTAGTCTGGCTGGCCACACGATTTCTGATATGAGCCACAATGCTGCTGGCCACCTTGGCACACTGCTGGCACATATTCATCCGGATGTTGACCAACATGCCCAGGTCCATTTCAGCCAGGCAGCTTTCCAACCACGCTTCCCCAAGCCTGCAGTGCTGCATGGAACTGTTGTGACCCAAGTGCAGAACTTAGCACCCAGCTTTGTTGAATCTCTTCTCACTGGCCTTGGCCCATCCACCCAGTCTGCCCAAACTCCTCTGTAGAACCTCCCTACCTTCAAACAGATGAACAGACTCACCTAACCTGGTGTCACTCACTTAACCGCAGACTTACTGAGGGTGCCCTCAAACCCTCATCCAGAGCAAATGTGAAAAGTGGATATATAGGGAAGTGTTTAAATACAGCATGAAATCTTTGCATCCTCCAAGCCCATCTAGTACCAACAAGTTGCTGCTCCAAGACTTCCAATGCTAGATGCAGTTCCTATGCTATTCTTAGCAGATTTCTTTGCCAGGGTTGTCCATTCTCCCCTTAAATCCATGGAAAATTTTACAACCCACCACCATCAATGAGAAGTTCATACTGAGAAAGGAACCATCTTCTGTTTGTTTTGAACCAGATAACCTTCATTCAGAGTCCCTAGCTGCACTGGAAGATCCAGTGAAAATCACTCTCTAATTACCTTTTGCATGCCAGTCATCACAGGTCTTTATCATACCCCTTTACCTTATTTGACTTTCTTTCAGACTGAAAAGTGAGAACTTAGTAACAATTATTAAAATGAAAAGGCAAATTTGTCACCAGTCCTAGTGCACCTTTCTGAACCTTTTCCAGTTCTCTACTCCTTTTACTGCCTGCTCATTTCCTGTAAATCTTAGAACTAATAACTGAATGATCCCATCATAAGTCAGTGTCACTTGCCCAGTCTACAATATGCATCAATTTGTTTACCAGTGAAAACTCAAAGCGTCAAGGTATGCATATGAAGAGTTCCATACTTTACAAGTCGGAAAAATTAGCTGGAAAGCAAGAAATGGAGTGACAACTTTCTCAACTGAAATGTATAGCAAACTTTAGGAACAGTAAATGTAATCATCCAGGTTGAAATCTTTCTGAGAAGTGTTTTTAAGACTCCATGTTCACAGGTATTTACTTTCAAACCTCAGTGATCCACGCCATCTTACTGTTCTTTGCAATAGTTTAAAAATAGCTCAAAAACATAGTCATGTACCTACATGCACATAAAGTGCATATGAAAAGAAAACATACAAAAAAACTCAGAATCTGGTCCCAATACACAGTATCTAATTATTTCAGCAGCACTCCTCATATAACATGGTCAATGGCAGGCTATAAAATTTGAGCTGGCAGGCCAAGAAACGTGCCTAATTATCCCTGTGTTCATAAATTACACTCAATCTAGAAAAAAAAAAAAAAAAAGAGGAATTTTCCAATAGAATAGATATTTTTAGCTTTAGATCTCAACCTCACAACAGCATCTTCTATTCCTTTTTCAACAGATGTTCCTCTTACATCTGGAGGACAAAAGCCAGTACATGCTTTGGTTTAAGTGGATTTATGTGGCTGACCACTGGAGAGCAGGCTGCTCTGAAATAAGATTTAGCATTAGTTCATTTTGTTTGCTTCCCCCTTTCCAGAGGTACTAACCAGGTGTCCAGCCCCTACCCAGCCATTAACTTGCCAAAAAATTCTGGAGACTCTGCCATCCTCAGTATTTCTATTTTTGTATCAAATTTAGCTAAATTAAGATTCAAAAGTTACCGACGAAAAGAAGCTATGACAAGAAATTGCAAGGGCACAGAAGAGACAAAGATACTACCAATGAAAATCCAATGAACAACAAAATATTAAGCCTTATTTTCATGAACTTCACCACACTAAAAATGCCAGTAAAAAATAAAGTTCTAAGAGGAAAAAAAACAATAGATTACACTGTTACTTAAGAATTCACCAGAGTACCAGAAAATGTTCCTTGTTTGCAGTCCTATCTTAGACAGATAAAAGTCACACAACATTAAGTAATGAAACACAGTAGTTGAGTCAAGGATGTTTCTCACTTTGTTAGAGGTTTGTCCTTCAAACATCTTACATATGGAAATACTCAAAATATTACCTTGAGCTAGTCTTTCAAGTCGTTTCCCATGCTCCGGAGGAACAGCATACCTAAAGTTCACAGAAAGAAAAGAATGAAATGTTTGAAGTTGTAATTACTACAAAACCTACGATTCATGTATGACAAATACCTATAAAATACAGAAATTAAAAATATTAGACTGGAAAATTCTAGAAGAAAAATATTCCAACTTTTGAGGGAAAAAAAATACAGGTTTTTTTTCTGAGGAAAAAAACTCTAGCTTATTTCTGTTTAAACAAGAATTTTCTATTCACTATTTAAAATCATGCATACTGACACTATTTGATGTGATTACACCATTCCATTTTAAAAACAAACATACTTTCATTTTCCAAATGAAACAAAAACACATAAATTTAACTTACATTACAGCTTAATTTCTTTTAATTTTACCGTTCTTCACAAAACACAAGAGTTCAACAGAAAAACATAAGCATTAAACATTCATATTTTTTCCTATAGCCAACACTGTGGAATAAAAGGGTTACTTGTCTCCATAAAATCATTAAAATTAGAATTTTAAAATTCTTTAAGAAATACACTTTCTTTAAATGAAAGAATTGTACATATTTTAGAATCACCCTGTTCTCACAATAAAATATTTTTTAACTTCCATATACTATCTGCAACAAGTCAGTAACAATATAAAGGAACTAGAATTAGCCTTATGTTATTTTTCATGTTTATTACAGCCAAGAAAACTGAATACAATTGAAGATTACTAAAAAACTCTAACAGCACTCTGCTTTTCTGAACACTTCCTTGTTCACATATTTACTGCTCTTCATCAATATACTGTATGCATTCATTATTTTGCTTTATTATTCACTTTAACTGCTTCAATATGTGATATAGTAGGCTCTCATTTCAGTTTAATATTGCAACAGCATTGGGTTGATTCTTCTCTATAAAACATATGATTCAGAAAAGGAGAATATGCAGAGTCAGCTGTACCATGTAGTCCAAATCCACATTTTCAACGATAAGTAAACATATCACTTTTTTCTTCTACTACCTGTGAACACAATTTCACTCATCTGCCCCGACATCTCACTCAGAAAAACAAGTGAAGGACCCTAGGCCCCTCATTTGCTCATGAAATAAAAACACCTCTCTCTCAAGCTCTCATTTGCTGTACTACAAATGAAACTGCTGCATAGAAGGAAGACCCTTCCACAACACAAGTGAGTGTTCTAAACTGAACTGTAACAAAACCCACACCTACTGACAGCCAACTCCAAATGGTATTAAACAGAGACTTCCAGCATGATTCTGCTCAGTGTTCATAGCGTTAAGCAGAATTTCACAATCTTAGAAAAATTAATTTTGTTTCTCTCTATTTCTAGTTCCAAAGTATTTGTGCCTGTTCTCCACTCCATATTAAACATGCATCAGCATATACATAGTAAACTAAACTGTATGTTTGCATTCTTTCACACCCCAACAGAGACAAATGTCATGTATAGCATTATATACTGTACTGTATGCCATTAAACATACAACTCTATTAAGTAAAACATGAACAGATAGTGTTTGTGTCTAACAAGAAACTCAACCTACAGACTTTCCTTTGCTTTACCTTGCTCTAACTGGATTGGTGTTCCTCCTAAAAAGTCATTCTTCCAAAAGTATGTTACTACCTTGCCACAGTACTATGCAGCCACGTTTCCATTTGTGCATATAAACAAGTATGCCCTTCCCACTATTACAAAAATGCAAAACTGCACAACTAAGCTCTCAGTATGTGTCTTGCAAAAATAAGAAGGGGGGTAATTTAACTGGGCTATATCTATTTATTTAGTTAATCTAAAATTACCAATCCATAATTCATTCAATATAAGTTGGTGCTTTCATCATTGTGTTGATTTGGGGTCTCTGATAACATCTACTCCTCAATCCTTTATTTCTTCCCACTGTTGCCATTGCTCTTTCCTCCCAGTTAAGAAAAGGATCCATGAGAAGAGACCGTCTTTGCAGTATCAGACATTAGAAGCCCCAAAGTCACTGTCCAGGCACTTCAGGGTTGGTTCCTAGTACAACTCATTAGAAAACTGAGCTTTTCTTCACACATATGCACATATCTGGGATACCGGTAAAATTAACGCGATGTGAAACTTCTTGGACCTTTGGCATACTCCACAGAACATTGAACAAAAAACTCCCAAACTCAGATCACTAAGAAAAAAAAAGCATTCACTTTTAGTCTCAACAGTTAGCCCATATGAGAACTTCAGCAGTATTAACAACTTTTAGAGAAGTATTTTTCATCGTCTTCTGTGCAGCTTCCTTTTAGCTACACTAGCAAACAGCCACTAACGTTTGTTTGACTTCCCACATGCTAAGGCCAAATCCAGCCCTCTTTAAAAGTCAATGCAATGGACATTAACTGTGAAATCACTAAGAGGCAAAGAGAATGTTTCTTGGATAATAAGCAAGGAAGCAGATTAAAAGGGAAATGCTGATGCTAAATACATTTTAATTTTATTAGTTCAGGAAGATACACTTGTTAAAAATTGTAAGAAGAGAGATGAAACATGAAGAGTCGCTGCTGATTGCTAGAGTCATACTACTAGAGACAGAAAAATTACAGCGCATACCTTTCTTGAGTATTGTTCAAAAAGATCTTCCTAAACGTATATCACAGATTCATAGAACAATTTGGGTTGGAAAGGACCTTGAAGATCATCCAGTTCCAAGCCCCCTGCCATAAGCAGGGACACCCCCCACTAGATGAAGTTGCACATGGTCCCATCCAACCTGGATCCTGAACACTTCCAGCGATGGAGTGTCCAGAACTCCCCTGGGCAACCTGTTCTGGTATCTCACCACCTTCACAGTAAAATAATTCACTAGATCAATTCAGCAAATCAAGGGTACTAGCAACAAGATAACTACAAATAAATAATAAATATTTAATCTAAGCTATTTTTTCTGAAACATTTACATATATACTTTTTCAAATTAATTCTTCTACATGATTTCTCAATGTACTTTAAAAAAGTTACCAACTTCTCTGCCTTACATTTTTTTTTTAAATAGAATCTCAGTCTTAGGTAATAATATCCAGTGTTTATTCATTAACTAGCTGCAATGTAAGCTCTTTGTTCTGCCTACATTCTTCAAATCCCCAGCAGAGGCAACAACAGACAGTAGTCTAGTATCTGTCATCACTCAGTCCTATCCTTAGGTCAGAAAACATGGTTGGTGACAATTAAGGTAGCTGACTTTATGAAATCAAAAAACCATATTACAGTAATTTGGCTGAAAACTGCAATTCACGACCTGCTTGATTTTAGTAACTACTTTGGTTACTATTTATTTTATACTCAGATACAAAACCTGAATAATCTTTGAGTTACTGCTAACTTTAGAGTTTCTGTTCTACCAGAATGAATTTTTCAAAAACTGCTAGTCCATGACAATAAAATACAAGTATTCACCTTGTATGGCAAAGGAACAGAAACCAGCACATGTGGAAAAAAAAATATTTTACTCAAGCTTAGTTCTATTGGGAATGTTTGGATGTTGCCCAGGGCTGCACCCACTTAACAACACACCTACAAAAACACTTCCTCTCTTTTTATTTTCTATTTAAGCTGAAAATGGCATCTTTAGTACAACTCTCTCCTGTGAGTTTAATTACTGGAACTAAACAAATGCACTTGTATAGAACTAAAACGTTTTCACATTATCATGAATGTTGAATGACAATAACCTATTGAAAACCACTACTACTTTTCTAATGGATGATATTAACTGAATCCAAACGTCAACAGTTTACCGTTTAAGCTTTTCAAACTCTTTGTAACTTCAAGTTAAAAAAAACACTGCCTTGGTTTTGAGATACCGATGTAAAGAATATTTATCTAGAAATATTAAGTCCAGCATAACATTAAGTATTACAGCTATGATTTCTGAAAGCATCATACATAATACTACTAGAGACAGAAAAAATATTTCAGCTAAAAATACAGCAATGCTATTTTGCACGTGCATCTGAAGTAGTTATTTATCTTCTATCCACTGCATAAACCTGATGTGTACCTTTGATTATCTCTATTCTGGCTTTAATTTAACAAAGAAACATAGCTGTATGCTGGCCATCACAAAACCTTAGCCAACATTCTTATTAATGCAGTTTTAAGCCGCATTGCTTCAGAGTTTCAGAAGTTTTCAATATGACCTATATAAACAACTAAAATTAAAGTGTTCTTAAACCATCATCATCCATTCTAATTCTAGAAAATGTTTCTATCAACAAGCTTGTTCCAACATAAAAACCCTGCTTTTAGAAAAGATTCAAGATGGAAATTAAATCCAACACCTCACTTGGGGAAACTGTGTTAGAAAGAGGAAAAAAGGATAAGTTGTCTTTACTGGCTGCAAAGAATGCCAAAAATCATAAATACCTGCAACAAGCTCTGTGAATTGCAGTTGTCATTGTGTAACAACCAAGGATATCCCAAAAGAATGAGTCACGTGCTTTTATTTTAGTCTGTACGTTACCACAGAAAATGAATTTTACTTTAACGGCAAAAAAAGCAGTGGAGTTAAATGATAATAGATACATATGTATATAAAGAACTCAGAAACGTTTTTCGTTTTCCAAGGATGCTTTAATATCACTCCCAAGACAGAAAATGCAAGTTCTAACACCATCGCAGAGCAACGTCTATGGGATAGCAAGCCCCGAGTTTCCAAGGACAGAAAACAAAGCCTATGTTTGTAAAAAAAAAAAATTAAAAAGTAGTAGCAGGTTAGCTAGTAAAATAGACTTCCTATGAGTCAGTACAAAATTCTGTGGGTCAGCACAAAATTGTATGACCTGTTAGCCATATTCTTACTTTCACAGCTGACCTGCCTTGCATTCCTCAAATATCCAGGATGAAAAAAAAAAAAAAAATAAAAGGACATCAAATACCATTTGACTAGGCCACAACATAGATAAGTAAAGCAGCTCATGAAGTTAAACAGATGCTTTATTAGAGCTGCAAAGCATTTAAATTAATTAATAAATTTAATAAACTTTAAATCTTAATAAAATTAAAATAAATTCAAAGCTATGAATGAATGTAAACCCAGTCATTGAGCTTGTACACTAAAATGTATTAAAAGAACAAAAAAATACAGTTTTAAAACAACTTCACTAGAATAATCAAAAGGAGCATAAAAATTTAGTCAGACTTCTTAGATTTTTATAGTGATCCTTCTATCTATGCCTCAGGAAATAATTATACAAATCCGTGCCACATTAGTAACATTGTTCTAGACATCAGAGAACAGTTACATTTTGTACTACAGAATCATTACTGCAGTAGCTCTACTGAAACTACAAAGCTGAAATAGGAAGCAGTCCGCTCCTTCCATCACAAAAAAACATCAAAACCCACCAATGAGCAGACAAGTTCGTTCACGAGACTGCTTGTGAGCTTTTGAAAACTTTTTAACTTAGACATTGCAGAGTTACAAAATATATGATCACATATCTCATACACTTATAGCTTATACAAAAACTGGTAAGTTTATTTCAATACCTAAATGGCTTCTATCAACTGCAGCAGCACAAAACCTTGTGCAAAAGTAACAGCCCAAGAACTTCCAATCAAACAGAAAAACAGATTCTTCTTGATCTTCAAAGTGAGAGTTGAAAGTTATTTATCAGAGTATTGCTTTCTTTTTTGCTGCACCTATTTGGTTAATGGGGAGAGAGGTCCTCTTTTTCTCTAATCCTGTATTTCCAAAGGTTTTATATTTCTCAGAATGCAGAATAAGAAAAACATTGGCTAAAAACATGTAAGTAGGTAGAAACTAAGAAGAACTAGGAGCAAGCACAAATGGTTATAAACAAAATGCAAACAACTTTGCTCACAGGTTTGGAATTCTGCAGAAAAGTAAAGACTTGATTCAGAACTGGTATTCAAGTCACCCCCTACATTAGCAAAGTAACTCTGAGCACCATCTTCTTTCAAATTAGTATCACTGAAATGACAGAAAAGTTTAGGCTGAAAGGGACCTGAACGTCACCTAGTCTAATTTCCTAATCAACTTATGGCTAACTTCAAAGTTAGATCAGTTTGCACATGCAACACTCCATCATGATTTGAAAATTTCCAAAGATGAAGACTCAGCAGCCTCCCCCAGGCAGCCTGTAACAATGTCACTGTGCATTATTTCTACCAAACTGAAATGTCCCTTGTTTTAAGTTGTGATTATTGCTACCTCTCCTTTCTTATGTCAGTGCAACTCTGAGAAGAGTTTGGCTCCATCTTCTCTACAATCTTCTTGTACCACAGATTACAACCCTGGACCATGCATTAGAACATAAAACTCTTACTGAAAAATTTGCAATTCAACAACTATACACAACTAACAATCAGCTCATAAAATGTTTGTTTGCCCAAATAATTAATTATTTGCTCTTAAGGACCGCAAAAAACCTCTCCCCTTTCTGTCTACAGACATCCTACATTTTGCCTAAGAATCCTCTTATGCTAATCCATACTGCTAATTCTCATAAGAATAGAAAAGTCAGGTGCTCAGTTAAGTAGTATGTTTTACAAGCAGGGCAACTTTCCCAACAGTATTACTCAAAGTATGAACATAAAAACACATCAAAAACAAAGAATCATTGTTTTACTGTGCAAAATACCTAACCAAGCAAGATGGTCATCAGCCAAGCAGTTGCTTGTATTCAACCAATTATTCTAATCTCAGTCACAAGAAACAGAATATGAAACACTGAGCTTCATTCTTCCTAAACCAGGTACATGGCAATATAATGGATAACATCATCAGCTGCAAGCTAATTCAGTGTGATGCTAAATACTTCTTCCTATTCCTCTATCAGTTATGGCATGTAGTCCCTCCTTCTATTTCATGGGAATTGGTCAGAGGCTGATCTTCCTTTGCTAGAATTCAAACTAGAATTTGCTAGAATTCAAACTAATTCTCTGAAGCCCATGTTTTTGACAGGGGAACAACAGCTGATGATTTTTACTGCCAATAAGTATGTTAAAGATTGCAAAGATTGCAAACCTAGAATGTCGTTACTACTAAACTTAAAACATCATTTTTTTCAGAATGAACCTAATTCATTGGTTTTGAAGTTGATAATAGGCACTTTGCAAACTCTACATTATACCAAAATAATGCTGTCTACTCAATTCAACTCTGGGCTCAGAATCTCATGCCACTTTCTATAAGCAACACCAATCTGCTCTGTCTATTTAGGGGATTAATATTTATTGTATATAAACAAGATTAATAAACTTTTAACATATAAACATATTGAAATCTCTTAAATTAATTCAGGAAAGTAATATGTTTGCTGTCTCGAGTTGGGAAATTTCAAGGTCCATTACAACCTAAAAAATTTCCCTACTTAATCTTATTTCAAGGAACAAAATCCTCTTCCACAGGAAAAAAAATAAACGTCTGCTATTCTTCTAGTACTCAGCAATTTGTCCCACCTGATGGAGAACATTTTGGTTTCAAGCACAATGGTAACTCTTTCAGGCTGCTGACAAACAACTATACTCTTTGATTATAGCTAACTTTTTTACGGTCAGAATCCCTGCTCTGATTACAGTCACCTCTGCGACTCCTAATATTCTTATTTCTAACTTCCCTGATAATTTTCAGCAGAAGTGTGGCTAAGCCTCTGCTCTTCTAATTTGAGTGTAACTGTCTCCTCACCTCTCACTGAGTTTTTATATATTACTCCATTTTTCTGTATTAGAGTTTTCACTTCACTCATTTTCTGTATCTGTTATTATAATATTCTTCAAGAAGATTTACATTATCTTAACACTTTAAAAAATTTCTATCAAAACCACTTTTTTCATCAGTCAGTTAAACAGCTCAAAGAGTAGCCACTGTTTTCAGATACTTAATAAACTCAGAATTATTTACTGAAATGTAGATAACTTATTCAGATTTTTTTTATTTATAATGTGAATGGAAGCATTATCTATATTTTACTCACAGATCTAGTACACATACTAAGAATCTAACAATTGTACTATTAACAAAAATCTGATTTATGCTGGGCATTCATTTCCATGAGCAGTTCAATACTTCAAGAACATGACAATATTTTTTAAATTATTACACACACACAAAAAAAAAAAAAATTCTTTACTCAGGGCCTATACCCCTGAAATAATAATTACAACAGAAAAAAAACTTAAACTGTAGAGTGAAGAAATTTTTAACACTAATCAGCAATTCACAGATACCGTTACAAAACATATCAAGAACAAACTGAATTAATACATTGAATCATCAATCACACTAATGGTTCTTCTTGGTTAAAAGACGTCTTTTCTAAGAAACTGATGTAAAATTGGGTATCATCTTCAAGGTATCATCACCCTCAGAAAAAAATGTAAAGGAAAAATTGCAGTAAAAGTACTGCCTGATAGCAAGTAATTATAATAGACACTACTCCCCTTTCCAGCAAATCTTTCCTCACCATACCCCCCTCACTTCTCCTTTCATATTGTTCTGTTTAAGAGCTTTCAAGTTTTCTTATTCCTTCTCCTTCAAATTATTTCCTCTCTTTAGCACTTTGTTGCAAGCAAAAAATAATCCTTAAAGCAACGTATGTATTACAAATAAACAAACAGCTAGTCCCCGTTTTACAAGTGGTTATCAGACAATTTTCCCCTGTGTTCCATGTGAGCCAGTCAATGGGGGAATTAGTATATATAATATAAAACTATAAACTTGTTTTTGCATACCTGTTGGAAACAAAAATGCACAAAGTGTAAGAACTTAAACTATTCTTAAACACTGGGAAAAGCTTCAAATTCCATAAAAGACAGTCATAGCAGTGAGTTTCAGCTGATGCCTACAAGTTCCTATCACAGCTCCCAGGTGGGAGTGGCTGTCTTCCCACCATTTAGAGAAAATACACTGCCTATCATGCTACTTACTCAGTACAGTATTTTTCAGTTCTCCATAAGACCAATGTGGCTGTCTTGAAGAACTACTTGCAAACCCAGTAAATTCAAAAAACATGTATTACTACTGTACTTGCCAGGGTATCTGGTTTCACTATGGAAGCACTTGACAACTCAAATTTAAGAGCACACAAGAACTTTGCTACCTGTATCCTAGGATTCAAATCATCCTCCAGTTTTTTTTTAAGAAAATATTATACTAGTATCACATTAACCTAAGACATATATTACTAATACAGGAACAGCGTTAGGAAGTGTGGGTTAGATGAAGGGACTGTGGGAGAGATTGAGAACTTCCTAAACAACGGAGCTCGAGGGTTTGGATCAATGGAACAGAGTCCAAACGGAGGCCTATTGTCTTTTGTAGGCACATAAAAAGACCCACAGTGTTTTATGGAATTACTAGCCACTAAAAGTTTTCATCAAAGTTTGGATGACTAAAAACTGCCAGAACTAATCTAAGCATAAGGTATCTTCTCTATAAATTTCTCATTATTTTATGTTCTCTTCCAGGTATTTTGAAAACAAAAAATAAGATACTATGATCAAAAGGAAAGCATTTTCCCATATACTTTAAGATATACGTATGACACAATCAGTGTGCATAACATTAAACCTACTTTAAAGCTGCTCAAAATTCTAAAATTATGGATATTTAGGAACAACCTTTAACATTGAATCTTATCTTATATTTGGCCTACAGAACTAACAGTAGAGAGAATGTAACTCTGATTCAAAAAAGCAATTAAATGGACGTTTAATACGAAACACATTATTTAGTCCCAAAGGACAACTGAACTGAAATTAATTTCAAAGACGCCTTACAGGAGTCTTGGAGCTCAGATAGTCTTGGAGTTCACAACTTGTTAAATTTCTCATATGGAACCATTACAATCTTCTCCTGTTGACCTCAAATAATCCTTATGTACCTACTAGCCTTCTCCTTGAAAATTGAAGAATGCATTACTATGATGTGCTTTTTGTCGCAAATCTCACATATTTCACAGCATTTGCAGCTTAAAAAAAACAAAAATACCATCTCAGCTTTTCAGTAAAGTTTATCACTGTGAAGCAATCGTACCCCATCTGTTTCGCTTAGTCAGCTGAAACAAACAGTAAAAGAAAATCATCTTTGATAAAAATGTAAACTTGCCATGACTTGGGCTCCCCAAAATGGAGATAATTAATACTGTAGAGATCCATGTCTTCAGTGTGCCAAGCAAATGTTGTTTTCCACATGCCAAAATATAGATATGGTGTATTTACACCCTCAATAGAAATGCCACAGTCTTCTTCTACAACATCCAATATTGTATTAAGATGGGCAATATTCCACTCCTCAACACCCTGAAAAAAATAATGAATGTATTAATAAATTTCCAAAGTAATGCAATTTTATACAATAGCTTCACTCAAAAGACACACCTCATCTAGTCCTTCTGAAGACTCTATATTACTTAGTACAAATTTATAAGCACTTTAGAAGACAGTTAAAAGAATTCTCCTTTGGGTAATCTTAGTAAGATTTACATCACGTTCAGAGTGCAGAACATAAGGAAGTTTAGATCTCCTTAATACTTAATACATTGTGGATTACAACACTATACACAATAGAAATAATAGCTGCAGACAAAATCTTCGATGAGTTGACAGCTGGAAGCTAAACATGCCCTTAACCATGACCTGCTCTGTACCCCCTCTCAGCAGCCTCTGTACAGCTGTGGTAATCTTACTCAATCCTGGGGAATGAATTGACAGCAGACTCCAGTCCTGATGCAACTGATTAAGACAAAGAAAAGTGGTCAGACTGAGCAGTTGAAAAGGTGGTGAAGTAAGAATGTAGGTTAAAGCAAGAAGTAATGAACACTTAATACTCTCAGTTTTCACCCTCTTATGTTTTGATATTTTATGTCTGGCATGTTACATATTTAGCAACTAGAACTGATACACAAGATGCTAACCTCTACATGAAGTTCAGTTTTCTCATTGAAAAACTTCTGGCTGCCTGCTATGACTACTCTACACAGTAAGAAAACCTGTAACTTATCTGGGACTTCTACGAAGGAGTAAGTGACTTTTACGGAATGAGTTCATTTCAGGCAGCAACTTTTGTTCTTTTTTTTAAAATGGAAGCTTTGGCTTCGATGCATCTGTGTGACAAAGACACTTGAAATTTAAAAATTATAAATAAATAAATAGAATGACCAAAATAAAAAACTAAGCACCAATATAAACTAAAATGGTGATATTAAAATCTGCACCTTTCAAATCTAAAAATCATAATCATTAGCAAGGTAGTAGAGCTGTAAAATATAAAATTTGTTCCAAGAAACTATTTTGACTAATTATTCTTCCAATTAACTTAGAGATTTATTTTTTTTTAAATCACATCAGTTTATCTTTGTTCACAAATTGTGCAGTCCAGTTGGAGAAACAAACTAATACAGCAAAATAAGAGGAATGACTCAACCACATAGGCACAGACACACTTAGAGGGTTAGAAGACAACAATAAGCACACCATATAAAAATCAACTGTTAATCTAGGCACTATACTCTTTCTGGCAGTTGCCAAAAGCAGAAGAGAAACAGTCTAAGCAAAGCAATACTTCCCCAGAATACTCTACCAGCCTGTAGCAATTTGCAGATTGAAGGATTGTCCAGAAAGAGCTGCTGTCCTTCTACCTAACAGTGCGCCACGGGCTTTTTACCAGTTTGTTCAGCCAGTCACCTTCTTTAATCCATGTAAGTTTTTAGCAATCAGAACACTTTGAAATATTACTCTTTTCTTACTAAGAATTAAGTGATAGTTATGAAAATAAACTGGGTTTGGGGTTTTGGTGGGTTTGTTTTGGTTTGTTTGGGGATTTTTCTGGGTTTTTTTTGTGGTTGTTTTTTGTTGCATTTTGTTTTCGTTGTTTTTTTTTTTTTTTTTAACACCATATCTCATCTTTTCACCTTCTATTACATCAAGACACAACTAGTCACCAAGCAAATAGCTAGTCATTTGTCCATAAAACAAAAGCAAATCCTCCCATGGAGAACAATCCTAGCAGAAAAAGCTTGCTTCAAAATACCAAATACACAATCCACAACCTCTATACTTCAGATGCAAGAGCTGTTTCCATTTCTTACCGACTATTTTGTACAAGTAGTCTTTGCTCAAAAGGAAATGTTCACTGAAACTGACTAAAAGACTAAAATCACACTGATTAATTTTAGCTCTTCCTACATTCCAAAACACTAAGTAAAATGCTTACCTGAAATTTTAAGTAAAATATCTATTCTGTTTTGTCAATAGTTATATAAATGTTTTTAAACTTTACTATTGCAATGCACACCACAAACATCACAGAAGCTGTAAAAGAGCAGTTTCACAGGTCACTACATCACAATACTACTCCAAATTAAAGAATACCTTAGCAGGTTATGCTATATTTGATAACCGTCATTAGAACACAAGTACACATATTACTTGACCGTCAAATGTAGCTGACAGTTTCTTCCAAATACAAAAGAACCTTTTAGACATTATAATCTGTTTATGTCAGGAAAATATCAACCATTTATTCTGCTCAGGATACCACAACAATATCAGGATATTATAAAAATTTCCAGGGAATGTGTAAAGAAAGTATTCCCAACTAATCCTAATACATAGAGAATATATTTATCCTATAACCTATATAGGATGTATCTACATAGAACACATACAAAGTATGTACCTACATAGTATACATCCAGGATATACAAATAAATATCCTATTTATATATCCTATATCCTAATTTATCCAACTTACCTAGTTTACCATTCTTATGGCAAATTCTTTAAAGAATACCTGTCATCTTTGACAAATGTGTTACACAATCCGGATCAGGAAAATATTATTTTTCCTTCTTTACTATAACATAGAAATACAGGCTTGAAACATCTTACCATCTATAGTCATTGCTATGCACATTAGACTTACCTTGTATTCCTTCAAAAAAATACTGTAAGGTACATAGTAGCTTATATAGAAGATCACTATTCCAGTCTTCACTAAATTTATAGAAGAATCAAGCTTACTGTAAATTACTATCAAGAGTTCTTGACTAACAGCCTTTGAAACAACTTTTATTGCAATGTGGAGATGAAATGGGACAGTTGACAAGCAGATCTCAAATACCTAAACACCTTCACAGTTTAGAAGGAGCTGACCCATTCTTTCCTCAAAAACATATAGAAAAATGTAGTTTCCAGTATATTGGTAAAAAAATGAAGCTCAAGATTTTAAGCAGAGATCTCTTTGCAGATAAGAATAAAATAGGCTCCAAATGTTTTATTCATTTCCTTTTTTAGAGTACTTAAAGTGATATACTATTCTTTGCACTTTACTATGAAAATGTAATTTAATTTATTATCAATCAAATCAGAGTAGGATAATGAGAAAAAAACTAAATCTTAAAACACTTTCCCCCTGCCTCTCCATTCTTTGCAGGCTTAGCTTTACTCCCAAATTCTCTACCACCTTCCCCACAGCAGTCCAGGGGGACAGGGCATGGGTGTTGTGGTGAGTTCATCACACACTGTCTCTGCCAGTCCCTCCACCTCATGGGGAGGACTCTCCACACTCTCCTCCTGCTCCAGTATGGGCCTCCTCCCGCAGGAAAAAGGTCTTCACAAAGAGCTCCAAGTGTGTATCTCTTCCTCCAGGTCATAATTCCTGCCAGCAAACCTGCTCCAGCCTGGACTCCTCTCTCTCCACAGGTGCTGCTCCAGTCCAGGCTTCCCACAGGGTCACAGCCTTCATAGGCATCCAGCTGCTCCAGCACAGGGCTCTCCATGGGCTGCAGGTGGATTTCTGCTTCACGCTCCACAGGCTAGAGGGACAAATGGCTCACTGTGGTCTTCACCACAGGCTGCAGGGGAATCTCTGCTCCAGTGCCTGAAGCACTTCCTCCCCCTCCTTCTTTACTGACCTTGATATCTACAGAGCTGTCTCTCACACAGTCTCACTCCTCTCCCCAGCTGCAATTGCTGGTGTGTAGCAGGCGGTTTTTTCCCTTCCTAAACATGTTACCACAGAGGCACTACCAGCCACTGCCTAGGCCAGCAGCAGGTCTGTCTTGGAGCCGGTTGCCGTTAGCTCTGTTGGACCCAGGGGAAGCTTCAAACAGCTTCTCACAGAAGCCATCCCTGTAGCCCCCCACTACCAAAACCTTGCCACACAACCCAAATACAATACTGTAAAGGATGGCATACAAGATGCATACTTAAGGCAGTTTGCAAAAGACAATCTGCAGGACTACCTCAGCAGGGATGGAGAAATCCACAATCTCTCTAGGCCACTTGTACCCGAGCTCAATCACCCAGACACTCAAAAAATGTTTCCTCACATTCAAGAAGAACCTCCCATTTTTCAGTTTGTCCCCATTACCTCTGGTCCTGTCACTGAGCACTGCTGACAAAAGCCTGGCTCTGTCCCCTTTGCAACCTCCCTGCAGGTACTTATATCCATTGATAAGGTCCCTCTGAGCTTTCCCTTCCCTAAGATGAACCGTCCCAGTTCTCTCAGCTTTCCCTCAAATGAGAGATGCTCCAGTCCCTTCAACATCTTAGTAGCCCTTAGCTGGGCTCTCTCCAGTAGTCCTATCTCTGGGAAGGAAAAGGGAGCCCAAAACAGGGCACAGTAGTTCATGTGTATCCTCGGTAGTGCTTAAGATAAGGGAAGCATCACCTCCTTCAACCTGCTGGCAGCCTTCCTCCTAACAACGCACAGGACGTTGTTAGCCACCTTTGTTGCACTAGCATATTGCTAACTCGGGCTCAAGTTTGTGTCCCCCAGCACCCCCCAAGGACTTTTCTGGAAAGCAGCTTTCCAGCCTTCAGCATGCAGTAGGTACTACATGTACCTGGGGATTTTCCTCGCCGCGTTCAGGACCTTACACCTCCCCTTGTTGAGCTTCATTAAGTTCCTGTCAGCCTCTTTCTCCAGCCTGTCAAGGTCCCTCTGCATGGCAAGCATGACCTGCTGGTGTATCAACCAATCCTCCCAGCCCTGCATCATCTGCAAAGTCTGCCCCATCATCCCAATCATTAATGAAGATGTTAAAGCAGGACTGGACCCAGTACTGAACCCTGGGGTACACTTACAGAAATCTTTCTTATTGACTTCAGTATTTCTCAGGTTCAATTCCAGACAGGCTTTGACATTCTCAATTTCTGCAAATTTAGACAACATCTCTATATTCTTCACAGGTTGTACATCCCTACTTCTCACTCCCATGTATTTCCTGTTTATGCTTGAGTTTTGTCAGAAGCTCCTTGTTCATCCATGCAGACTCCTCGCACTTTTACCTAACTTCTTCCTCATTAGGACAGACCATACCAACCAGCTTTCTTGGGCCCTTCTTCCCTCCAGGGCCTTATCCCACAAGACTCTTCCAATTATATCACTGAAGAGGCCAAAGACCACTCTCCTGAAAGCCAGGGTTATGGTCCTGCTTTCTGTCTTGACAACTTCTCTCAAAATCCTGAACTCCACCATGTCATGGTCACTACAGCCAAAGCTCCCTTTGACTTTCACATCTGCAAGGAGTTCTTCCTTGCTTTTCAGTGCAAGTTTCAGTAGACGGCTTTGGCCAAAGCTGTCACTGTTGCTCTCCAGGGACTCTTGGATTGCTTATGCCTGATGATCTCCTGCAGCCTTAGGTTATGATACAACTCAGATGCCATCCCTAACTCATTTCATGATCAAACCAAACTCTGCATATAATTTCATGGTGCTGCTTTTAAACCATGTTAGGTGCTCTGTTCCTGTCAAGGAAGCTTGAGCACATCTATTGGTAGAATTAATATTACTTTAGACATGTACCTACAATTTAGTAAAAATAACCATTAGCCTACAAACTCCACCAAATCAATCACTCCTGTATTACTAATCACATACATTCCCCAGAGCATATACATGGAAGAACGTAGGCATTAGGAACTGTCTTATCAGAAAGAATAAGAGAAGGAGAAGGAAGTGCGGTATGCTTCTACCAAACCTTGGCTTTCCTCTAGTGAATTGCAAATGTAATTAACAGCACTTAAGTCTGATATGTTTTATGACCCGTTATAAACATCAAAGCAGTCACTTTTTTTTTGAACTTCTCCTGAAACCAGGAAGATCTTTTTTTCCTCCCCCTCTATCTGCTAGATCAGTCCATGTAGGGGTTTCATATGCCTTCCTCATCCGACCATACAAATAAGATGTCAAATTCATTAAGAGAAAAAAAAAAAAAACAGGAAACAGAAAAGCTAATTTGAGCTCCTTGTGTCTCATACAACAAGGAAACAATTTGTTGCTGGCTTGATTTAAAGAACAGTTGGGAATGACATGGAAGTGACAAGTCCTAGCAGTAGTTCACCTGAACAGACACTGTACAGAAAAAGTACATCAACCACACTCTTCAATTTACTCACATGTAGAACAGAAAGGATAATAAGAAGTTACAAAGTTATGATATTAGAAACAGAGTAGCTCCCTTCCTGACAGAACAGTCACTTTTTGCAACTGTTTCACAGTCTATAGTAGCTCAAGTTGACATTACATTCATGTTAACTCACAAGAGGACAGCTGTCTTAAAATAACACAATTTTTAAAAAAAAAAAAGTCACTTCTCAATTAAACTTCCTAAACAATTGTAACTCTTAGGCTTTCACAATCAATTCACAAAACAGTTTAACAACTGCAACTACTAAGACTGGTGCTTTACTGTTTCACTTTATAAAGTCTTTTCAGGAATACTAATTTTCACTCAAGTACAGATGACCTTTTAGCAACAAAAAAAGAGAACCTTGAGCACATATCTAATAATGTTTATAATCTTAACATAATAATGACTGTTACCATCTGTTCCTTCATGCAATGCTTTTTCTAGTCACATAGGCTGTTATTCTCCTACAAAGCACTATAACTAAACTCAGCAAAAATTAAAATGCACACCAACATTCCACTATCTTAAATGTATTTTCTCTAAAGCTCTATACAGTGTATAGAATATTTTTCTCATATATTGTTTCCTTATTCAGAAAGACTTCATCTGTGTTCAGAACTGTTAAATAACCCTAAATACATTATCAATACACAACAGAGATCCCAGAATAATCCAAGTATTACAAGGGTGAACTTCGAATCATTGATGGCAGCTGTCAAATTTCAAAACATGCATTCATAGATTTGTTTGTGTTCTTCTGGGGGATTTTTTTGCTGTTCCATATAACACACATTTTATAATTTCGCTCCATCTTCCAAACCCCTCAGGACCTGTCATCCTCTGATCTAAGAAAAGCAAACAATACTACAAGTGCTATGATCTGTCTGGCACAATGTCAGCAAAACACTGGATGCTACTAATAACAATACTGTTTCTTAAATAATCTAAATAGAAAAAAAATAAGGCTACATCATGCTTCAGATACTGATGTCTCAATGTAAAATTGAATGTCACCATGCAGAAAATAAAATGTAATTGGTAAACTTTTAAACTAAAGAATAAGGACTTGCAGCACAGCAGCTTTTCTCACTAACTATGATGGCCCAAGTACACACGCACACCACACTTTCACTAAGCCCCTGGTGTTTTCCTACCTGGACTTCTGTTCAGATATTTACCTTTCTGTATTAACTGCAATATCTATAACAAACCATTTCCTATAAAATGAATTTTGTAAAAAATTAGCATTTGGGCGTGTTTATTGCCAATAGGCTGTTAAAATAAATTAATCCCTTCATCCTCTTTCTGCAGTATGTTGCCCAAAACATCAGATACTTGTATTAATCCCCTTTCCTCGGATAATGACAACCTTGAAGTAAAGTGAACGAAGACATAAGAACAACCTCTAATTCCAAACAGAACCAAAAGGTTCCTGTCTTACCACTATCTTCAGCAGTAAGATACAAAAAAATACTAGTTGTGCAAGTACGCCATCTGCTGGCCACAAATTAACTTGGGCAAAAATATTCTAAGGAAAAACATATTCATCAATGGCATCCATAACTTCCTCACCAGCAGTTTGGTAACAGGGGTATTTCCATCTTTTTCTCTAACCCTCACTGGGCTGTACATCATGGCATGGCTGTCACATTAACTGCTTTGTCTGTTCACACTCCTTCTTCACTGACTATTTATTTCCACTAATTTATCCATTGTTATTTATTTTTAAATAATACCTATTTAATCATAGCCATTAAGACTTTTTTTTAATTCTACCTATTGCCATTTTCTTCTCCACTTCTTTATTTCCTATTCCCTGCAACTTTCAGTGCTTTCTTTGTCTCCTCTTGCTATGCACCTAGCATCTGAGTT
This sequence comes from Merops nubicus, assembly GCF_000691845.1. Classification (NCBI taxonomy): domain Eukaryota; kingdom Metazoa; phylum Chordata; class Aves; order Coraciiformes; family Meropidae; genus Merops; species Merops nubicus. The sequence continues at coordinate 85,748 of NW_008600724.1, forward strand.
AGAACTGCTGAATGCTGCTACTCTTCTCATGGCACCCTTGGTATTTTTGGGCTCACCTTCCTTAGCTTCCCAATCTAAAGAGAGTGCAACTCCATGAAAAGGAAATCTCTGACCTCTCTGGCCAGTCAGCAGTTCAAAATTGGATATTACTGCATTTTGTTTTCTTAGGAAATTTTGTTCATGCAATAGTAACCCTAAGATACTAAAGGCAAAAGAAAGCACAATTAAAACAAAGTATACATTTGTAAAAAGCTACACCAGAAGGATTTATGTGCCAACATTAAAAGAAAAAAGTATCAGAGAAAAAAATAAAAAGGCAAGCTTCTAGTTTTTGAAAGAAACATTGCTTTCCCACGCTCCATGTTGGTCTCCACAACATAGCAGACATCTAGCACGTCTCTTCATCAGAACTCACAAAATCAAAATCTTCAATTATCTTTGAAATCAATTTTATACAGCTATTTGAACACACTACAGAATTTGGACTTCGTTTTCTCTAAACAATACACCATTGGACATTTATAGCTATCTTTCAAAAATCACATAACCTAAAATTGAATTGCCTTAAGCCATCTCGGCTGACCATTTTTATCTTTGGACAGGGTCTTCAAGTAATTTGTCTTCTGCAAAGCAATATAAAACATTAGCAGAGCCACAAACCATCTGCCACAGGGAAATTCTACTTTTTTTTTTTTTTTTTTGAGTGATTGGAGAGGCAGTTACATGGAAGATGAAATAGCTCAAGGACTCCACACATAGGCGATTCTTTTGGAGAGAAGTATTTTTAAATCCTCAAATCTTTTTTTAAATGCTAAAATGAATTTTTATCATTTCCTCTGTTAAGCCTCATTACTTAATCCTTTCAAAATCTAGTCCCTATAGCTACTTACATAGCCTAAATGATACCAATGGATATTCTGTAATTCTTTGGAGATCTGTCTTAAGAGTCTCTTTCTATCCATGGAGATCTTGGCAAAACATCAGCAAAATTCATTTCCTTAGGAAGTTTCCACTTCATCTTTTTTAATTCTAGAGGTACACAGTAATTGTAAGCACATTTCCAGGAAACTGCAGGCATTCCAAGAATGTATAAAGTACAGCTATCAACTGTCCTCAGTGAAAAAGAGAGAAATAAAGGATTTAAACTTTTAATCTTAAAGTTATTTAATATAACATAAAAATTCCACAGAGGTGCAAGTATACTGAAATTTTAATAAACAAATAAACAGGAAGGAATCTTAAAGTTCTGGAAAGTTCAGAGTGAAGAGAGGAAAGATTCATGATGCGAAGAGTAGCAACAGCTTGCTGTCTAGGGAGAGAACTGTCTGATTCATACAGATGTAGCTAATTTCAACCTTGCTTGGAGTCTTTAAAGTGAGTAACACAAAGATTTCACAAGAAAGGTAGATTCTCAGTCACAAAGTAAGAATCGATCCTCTAACTATAGTACCCTTTAAATGAGGACTGAAAGAGATAAACATAAAAAGCTATGCATACTTCATCATAAATGCTCCCATTGATATCTGCTCCATAAATCGGTGCCACAAAAGTCAAGTTCTTCCAGTATTTACGCTCCAGATCTTCATAATCCACGTATCTTGGGGTGCAGTACCTGCAGAGGAAGAGGCAGGCAAAAGTTCAGCACAGTCTTTCAAACACCACATTCACAATGGACTGTGCTTTTGCTCCTCCATTCTGAATTCCAAGAAATCACTTCATTTCAAATTCACTGAAACAGAGGAATTATTAGTTGTTCTGAATTCTTAGTTTTGTGATTCATCATCCCAAGTAACCTCCTACCTGACAGCTACAGTAACTGAAGTCATACACCCACCCAAACAACATTTTCTTCAGTCTCCAGCAGCTAAATGGCACATCTACTGACTGTCCTCAGGCCGAGGCCCACCCTTTTGTTTCTCTTCCATAAAGGAGACACACGTGGGAAAACAACTTAATTGACAAATATTTGTCATTTGCCAGCTCTCCAAAGATGCAGAGGTAGGTCATGCACAAGCCTGTATCAAAATAACTCAAATGTACCAATATTGCCAAGTAGCAGCCCTCCCAGGCAAAATCAGCACTTCCTTCACTTCCTCCTTCCTCAGAAAAAAACTTTTGAGAAAAGGCATACTAAAAATTCTGCCATGCAGTGAAAAAAAAAATACTTAAGGGAATTTTTCTCTTTACTCTTCTAGCACAGCACAGGGCACTCTGCCCTTATACGCCCATAGATACACCTCTGTATATACAACAAAAAAAAAAAAGATGCAAGGCACAGACTGAGCACACACCATCCTTTTAAAGGCAACTCTGATTTGATTTAGACATTCATGGTCCTCTCTTTCCCAAAGGAAATAGGTAACATCACAATACTCAAGGAAAGAGTCTTTAACATAGAAGTCTTCTTCGTTAAGGAACAAAACTGGTTTTATGAGAGAATAGGGGCACTCAGCTGCTTAACAGTTTAAGACATACAGCTTGCATGAATAGTGTCATGGGAGGTTATATGACTTCTCTAGTCCTGCTTGCCACACTGTTTCTAATACAAGCAAGGACGCCATTGGCCCTCCTGGCCACCTGGGTACACTGCTCATTTGTATTCAGCCACTTGTCTATCAGCACCCCCAGGTTCCTTTCCTCCAAGTAGCTTTCCAGCCACTCCTCCCCAGGTCTGTATCACTGCTGGGGTTGCTGCAGCCCAAGGGCGGGACCCACATTTGGCCTTGCTGAAGCTCAACTGACCACGGCCCATCGACCCAGTCTGTCAGAGTTTCTCTGTAGAGCCTCCTTACCCTGTCACCCTCTGCCTAGCACAATTCAAAGAAACCACAGTAAAGGAACAAAAACACATGCCTTACTAAGCAAGACCCCTCATATACATACTTATCACTGTTGGCCAGCTCCTTGAACTCCTTCACTGTCATTGGCTTTTTCTGAATGTTGTACTGTGTGAAGAGCCCAGACTGACCAGTGACCATCTGCTGAATTGGGGCTGGAATCACCAAATCTTCAATATCATCATAATGTTTTCTTGGCTTCCACTCCTTTGGTGGGATAACCTTTAAATACAGAAATAAAAAAAAAAAAAAGGCGTCAAGAACTGCAATATCAATTCAAAACATTCAGGGAAAAAAAAATCAAAAGAACCAATCATATATGCCCACATGATCAAATGGAGATTCACCTACCAGCTGTTTAACAACAACTGGCCATATAAGTGCTCCTAGATAATGCAGAAACCAACTCAAAATGGGCATAGCATTACCTCAATTTGCAAGCAGCAACTCACTAATCAACAACAATTCAACCATGTGCAACTACACAAATATACACATGTATAATAACAGAACAACCATTCAATAATTGGAAAGCCTTATGATTCACAAACACTTTGTATTCCTTTACATGAAACTGTTATCCTCAATTTTTAAAATAAATAAATATTCATAAGAGTGATAGTCCAAATGTTATTTGCTGTAAACAGCATGAATAACTATTTCTTACTGAAAAAAAAAAAATGAAAAAAGTACAGCTACGTTATAGAGAATTAGATTTTAGAGTTACTAGGAATTTCAAAGAAGCCTGTAGTTGTACAAGTGTTCTTTAACAGGTTGTGTAGTTTTGAAAACTCCTTGCATGTACTATTTTATCTGAAAACAGAAAACCCTCTAGATTTGAAACCACAAGTTTTAAAACAACAGCAGACATTTTCAATATATACTTTTGGTTTGGTTTAGAACTTTTACTTGCCCAAAGGCTCAATTATATGTTCTTTCATCCACTCATTATATTCCTTCTTTCTGCAGTGCTCAAACCAAACTTTCACAGACATTGGCTTGGAAACTTTTGAAATAACATACAACAAACCAGGATGGCTTTCAAAAACATGCACCTACCACATACAATTTACATTACTTGTATAACTAATTCACATCTTAGAGGTAGCATTCACACTAGGCTAGCTATGCTGTTCCCTCTAACAAGTATTCCACATACTGTCTATTAGAGGTTTTCTATTACTTCACTACAATAAAGTAAAAAATTCAAAAAAAATAACACAGATCATGAGATCATTTGCTACCTTTGGAAAACAATCATAAATCAGCAAATTGTAACACTAATGTACTCAAATCATCCATCTCTCAAAGAAATCTGATCAAGACCATTGATGCTAGCAAGCACACGCCAAAACAGAAACATCAAGCTGAAGAAAAGCCATCAGATAGTAACATACTTCCATACCTAATGTTTTTATTTTAAACATAAACAGGCTTTTTTTTATCCACTTTTTACACAAATGCAACTCCCTCTTTTCCTTCTTTTCCTTCTCACCTTCCACAGGACTTCAGCTGCAGAGGGACTACTTAGTAAGTTTCAGTGTTGTTTGCTCTTAGAGAAAAAAAATAATCATATCATCTTGTGATTCCTACTTACTTCTCTCACACATTTTAAATTATATGCACATCAACAAAACACAAAATGTAGGTTTTGAAATAGAGAAGTCACGCATTAAGAATATATGCATAGAAATCAAATATGTGCACAGAGATTTCCATTTTCATGACTACTAAGCATGAACTTGTAGGTTTGGCTCAAATACATGAATACTGAAAAGGAAAATTTGCATTATCTTTTTTAATTCAAGGTCAGTGTGTTTTAAGCACTAAAAATATTTTTGCGAATACAATATAGGTTCAAAATATGCCCTTCCAGCTAACTGGGGCATGTTTATTATTGTTGTAGAACCCCGGTTAGAGAAATTCATGCCACGGGGACTTGTACAGAATCACAGAATTGTTCCAGTTGGAAAAGACCTTTAAGATCATCAGGTCAAATCATTAATCTAACACAGCCCAGTTCACCACTAAACAATGTCCGTAAGCACCACATCTACGCATCTTTTAAATACTTCCAGGGATGGTGATTCCATCACCTCCCTGGGCAGACTGCTCCAGTGCTTTACAAACCCTTCCAGGAAGAAGTTTTTCCTAATATGCAACCTAAACGCCCCACCAGCACAGCTTGATGCCATTTCCTCCTGTCCTATCACTTATCACTTGGGAGAAGAGTGCGACCCCAGCCTCCCTACAACCTCCCGCTAGGTAGCTGTAGAGAGCAATAAGATCTCCCCTCAGCCTCCGTTTCTCCAGGCTAAACTACCCCAGTTGCCTCGGCCACTGCTCATAAGACTTGTGCTGTAGACCGCTCATCAGCTTAGTAGCCCTTTGCTGGACACGCTTCAGCACCTCGGTGTCCTTCTTGAAGTGGTGGGCCCAAAACTGAACACAGTACTTAAGATGCAACCTCACCAGTGCCAAGTACACAGGCATAATCACTTCCCTAGTCCTGTTGGTGACACTATTTCTGATACACGCCAAGAAATATGCTAAAGCATCATATGCTAAGCATGTTTTTAAAAGAAAATAGAGACACTGCCCTCACAGATTAGCATTTTCAAACAAAGGGCTCATACTGAAGATAATAAAAAATCATGTCCAAAGCAACACACAGCCAGTCAGTATCAGAGTTGGAAATAACTACTAGGTCTCTGACTTTTTACCACTTATCTGTCCCACCGAAGCCTCTTCACATTCCCACTAGTAAAAGTAACCTCTTTAATAAAAAGTTAAAAAAAAAAAAGGACCTTTAATAAAAGTAACCTCTTCAAACTCAGGCAAGTTAGGTTTATCCCATGGAAGCAACCTAGATCGCATTCATCAGAAAAGCTGTTCAAAGGGGAAAACCTAAGGCAAGGCCTTCTTATTTACAGACTTTGATTGCTTCAGGGATCT
>NW_008600725.1:0-353 GCF_000691845.1 Merops nubicus
GGAAGGAGATTGCCCTCTCAGCTGCTGCAGAGGGCAATTGTTCCTCAGGTGATTAAGGGACCCGCAACAATGACAAGTGCCACGTGGTTTCTGCAACCGAGCTACATAAGCCACAGTGGGGGTGTTAGTGCTATGGGATGGAATAGTTAAGTTTTGGCAAGCTCTAACCATCTCTACTATATCACAAGTGCAGCGATTACAAATAGATAAGAGGGCCTTTTTACAGTCAGAATTTGCATTCTCAAACCCGAGTTGCCATAACAGGTGTTGTCGTGTGTCATCATCATCCACCTGCCGGGACAGTGCCACCTGGAGTCTGTCCATGAACAGACATCTAGGGCTCGGTCGGATCC
>NW_008600725.1:1474-3436 GCF_000691845.1 Merops nubicus
CTGATCCAAACTTCAAGCAAAAATGATGTTTTTAAACAGGTCTACTTTCACTGCTGTTGTAAAACAGAGGAAAAAATGGAAATTGTAGAATGTCTTTCAGTTGTTTCTCTTTTTTCACTAAAGAGATTGTGGTGGGTTAACCCTGACTGAACAAGTGCTGCCCACCAAGCCGCTCTGTCACCCTCCTCCTTTCCTCTCCTTCCTCCACAGAGCAAAAGGGGAAGGGAAAATAAGATAGAGACAGAAGCCTTGTGGGCAAAAACAAAGGAAGTTTAATTAGAGAGCAAAAGCTAAGCAAAGCTGCCCGTGGAAGCAAAGAGAAAAAACCCAAAGATTTATTCCATACTTCCCATCAGCAGGTGATGTCTGGCTTTTCCTGGGAAGCACGGAGCCGCAGGGCTCCAAAACACGTAGCGCTTGCTCTGGAGGACCAAGAAGTAGCCTCTCCTCCTCTGTACTAGCTTTATAGTAGAGCTGACGTCATATGGTATGGAATATCCCTTTGGTCAGTTCAGGTCAGCTGTTCTGGTTATGTTCCCCCCAAGCTCCTTCCCCCACATACCATTGTGGGGGGAATGTTAGAAAGAGCCTTGGTGTTGTGAGAGCACTGCTCAGTGGTAGTCATAACCACTGTGTTATCAACACCCTTCTAACTCTCAGCACACAGGCACTGCACCAGGAGGGCTGCAATGGGAAAATCAGCTCAGCCAGACCCGATACAGTCTCCACCCCTTATTCCATACCATTTGTGTCATGCTCAGGCCCCACATAACACATATTTCTTTAATCATCTTCTTTTTATCTTCTTTCATTCTTCTTCTTTTCTTCTTATCGCCATCCTTCTTTTCTTCTTCATAATCAGTTCCCATGACTGAAGTTTTTTCATATCAACACGTCTTTCCCTGTTGCATGGGCTGATTGTTGGGCTCCAGCATCGGCTAGGTTCAGGTCATCATTGCACTCATCTGGTTCCTTGTGAATTTCACTCTTTGTCATTTCAGGTCATGCCTACTGCCACACTTCCTGCAACATACAACTCACAGCACAAATTATTTTCCCACCAAGGTTAAATCTTGAGGTACACACTGTGTGTGCCCATCCTCCCACATCACCCACCAATTACACTCAGGTCCTTGAGCAAAAATACTCCCACAAATGGGTTTGCCTATTCCCAAGGGAGGAGCAATCCAGACTCCCTTTCCCAGCCATTTTCCTGGGTGCACTACAGGGACCTTGTCTCCTCCCACAGTATGGAGGGGTTCTGTTTGGGCAGGACCTGGATGGTTAACAGATTAGTCTTTAAGCAGTCCGTTATATCTTTCAGTCTTTCTGGAGGCTTGTGGGTAGTACGGGATGTGATACACCCAATCAATACAGTGTTTCTTTGCCCAGGAGTTTATAAGGTTATTTCAAAAATGTGTCCCTTTGTCTGATTCAATTCTTTCAGGAGTACCATGTGTTGCATGAAGGGAAGGGTGTAGGTGTGGGTAAGGGAGAGACAAATTTGCTAAGAGACAAATCCTTGCTTTCTAGACGGTCCTCAGATATTAGAGAGGTTAGGCGCGGCTGAACTTGTCTCTTAATAGGTTCCAATGAGAGCCATAACTATAGGTCTGACACCAGATGCACGAACAGCCTGTTGCTCTAGGTCCATTTGCATTCAACAGAAGCCGTCGGCTTCACAAACAGCACGGGTTAGTTACACGCAACATACAGATTCTTTATGATTGCTGGTGATAAATACACTAAGCTGCAGGCTACCTATAGAGCTCTAAAAAGCAATTGCAATTACAAATCACTTGGTGGAGACGAGGCCGCAAATCTTACCAAAAGGCGTCCCTTGTGTGGAGGGATGAGGAGAATAAACCCATTGGTCAGTCCCTACGACTTGGTGCCAAATTCTTGTCCTACAAACCCAGTCCAAAGAAGGATGATATTTATACCTTTTCTTTGTTACTGATA
>NW_008600725.1:3658-4249 GCF_000691845.1 Merops nubicus
GCCCGCTTATGCTCTTCTTGCAATTTGTTATCCAGCTGTCATTCATGCTCTTTGTTGTTTTTCTCTTGCTTCCTCCTTATCTCTGTTCTCTGCATTCCTTTTCCTTCCTATCTCTGGCTTTGTTGTCGTCTTCTTCTGTATTTAGAGTTCTTGGAGCTCACAGCTGCACTTCAAGGCCGCCCGCAGCCTAGCAGAAATGTTCCCACATGTAATCAACACAAAACTTCCTTATTGTTATGATCAGTAATTATTTTAATTACCTAAGAAAAAGTGAAGGTACCTGTACTTTTAGGGGTTTCTAGCAAGACCCATTGTTCTGTTGTGTAGAGAGACTCCTGTGACTTTCAGCTGACCAGCTAGCATCAAGCCATTGAAAGAAATCAGCTACAATTTTTGTCAAACGTCAGTGTCCCAATTTGTGATTTGTGCTTCCAGTGTCTGACACCATGGTACCACAAAATTTGCCTTTCAAGGCCTAAGATGGTGTTTCGGGCAGTGGCGTAGTTTATGGGGTATGTTTTGAGCCAACCAGTAGTTGTTTCCACAATGGTGAGGACGTAGCCCTTGCCTTTGCATGTCTGTGGCAGTGGG
>NW_008600726.1:0-10341 GCF_000691845.1 Merops nubicus
CAGTGACAATATTCCTAGGAGAAAGATGTAGAAGTGATTTTTACTATTCTGTAGCAAACCCATGACTCTTTTCTCTCAATATATGCCTCTCATTAGGCACAGCCTGATGCCAAACATATCTGGCATTATGTCTGACTCTGACCTAAGCCACATTGCCTTTATTTTAGTTCTCTGGGGTTGCTTCTCATCTGACTTCTGACCCATTTAGACTCACCCTGGATTCAAAATCAGTGTGAGCAGATAATGAGGGATTTTTAGGTTTATTCCTTTAATCAGATTTACACTAGCATGCATGAAAGTTCCACACCCCCATTTTTTTTTTTTTTTTGCATTTTACTGACACTTGGGTTGAATTTTCTCCTGGTGTGTAGGCACACGATTCCAGATAACGCTGATAGCAATCTGACCAGGGGTTCCCAGGTGAAACCCAGGCATTTGTGTTGAACTAGGTGCATCCACCAGTTGTAGAAATGCTCCATTATTCACACTCTATTGTTAAATTAACTCCTGGAGGTAACGCTGCCTTCTGATTTCCTTCTGAAGGCTACTGAGCCAAAATAAAATGTTGTACAAAAGGTCAATAATATTTCTTATTAATGTATGCATAAAATAAAATTTGAAATGTTGCATTTATTTTTATATAGTGGTTGCAAGAGATTAAACTCCCCAAACCAGAACCCTTTGGAAAATCTATTCCAGCAGTTTTATTGAAACAAACCAATTATTTGGACACGTTACACTGATCATCTTTAACTGTTCTAATATTTTCCTTTCTTGTTGTTCTCTTTCTAGCCTGATGAAAGATTTTCTGTTGTCATTACTGTTGCTTGCAGCTTCCAGCTTAAAGTGCCATTCAGGAAGGGTGGATGGGATGAAAGAAGAAATCCTTTCCCTGTGGCACAAAATGACATGATCTTAGCCTGTACTTTTCTCCCACTTGGGAGGAAATATTTTCTCTTGAGTAGCTATTTTACCCCTCAATGTGTTCCACAGACAGGAGAGACTCTACTGCAAGGCACAGTGGTTTGTAGTGATAACAGATGATGAAGCGATCTGACAAAAATAAGTATTAAGAGAATGAAGTACTGTGATTTTCTGTTTTTCCCAGTTATCCAGAAGTAAAAGAATTCAAAATCTTTGGGTCTTCTGGAAAACTTCCCTAGACACTTCATCTGCAGAGGGTAAGAGATACTGAGAATGAAAGAAATATAACACTGGGGAAAGAAATTATTTATCTAGAATTAGTAACCACTTACACTCCGGATAAGGAAGTGACAAAATCTTCATGGGAGTGTTTGTGATATTACCCTGCCTGGAAGCTGTCCAGAGAAACACCATTTTCTACTGAAACTGTCATGTGATGAGATTATCTACCGATAAACTCATCTGGGATGGGATTACATTTTGTTATTTGACTGGTGGTTAGAGCTGCAGTGCAGTAAATTAGTGAGGAGAAGGGTAGGTAGGATGGGACTAGCTACCCTCAAACTATTTATTGTATAAACAAACGGTGCCTTAAAATAAAACGAGCCTTTAAATCTGCAAGGTTTGGGGTATTTTTTTTGTGTGTGTGTGTATTTTTGTTTGATTTTTTTTTTCTAGAAAAGGACTGCAATAGTTCAATAAAAATAGCTGGTTTTGATGGAAGGAATACTGGTCTTTGCATTTCTGAATTGCTTTATTAATGGTGAGAGAAACATCTGAAAGCAAAACCAGAGATGCCAACAGTACAGCCAAACCACACATATTTAAGCTGGCCATGCTAGCTCCACTACCTGCTGGGTTTTCTGTTGAATTTTTCAGTTTGTTCAGTTTTGTCATAGCTGTGATTTGATTCTGAACGTTTGTTTTATGTTAAGATGATTTGCTGGGGAGGACTCCATTGAGCACTGAACCCAGCAGAGCATCCTGGAGCTCTGCACTGCAGTGGGCTGCATGGGCTCCAAGGGAACAGCCTCTGCTCTCCTTGAATTTCCAGCAGTAATTCCTCATGGAACTCTTCCTCCTCATCTGTGGACATATGGAGATATCTACACTGGTGCACCAATTTAGGGTTTGTTCAAATTTTCACACATTTTGCATCCACAGTGAGAGTAAAAGCTATCACTGCAGTTTGCAGAAGTAAAAGAGATCATGTAACTCAGTAACTTCAGACTCAGGCTGCTGTCTCATGACCAGTTTGTAGCTGATTTACAACCTCAGTCATGACCTCAAACCTGGCAGGAGGTGTTGGTGTAACTCTACAGCTCCTGATTGCTGTAGTCATCTAGGAGTGCTTCTGGTATCTTCCCAAACCGACAGAGAGTTGTAGGACATATTACATGTAAGTCTGTTCCTGTCTAAGGAGAACTCTTCCAAACAAGCAAGATGCTGCATGAGAGACCACTTGTTTTCTTAGTGTTCTTCAATAGATGGCTGAAATTTTAGGATACTTGGCAAAAAAAATATGTGAGGTGATAATAATGTGAAAGGAAGTATTCTACAAGGGAAATGCAAAGCTCTTGCTAGAAATTTAAGATATTTCTTTGTTCAGATCAAGTACAGATATATAGAACATAGGTGCTGTGATCTGTAGACCAGTTCTGGGAATACAGAAGAAGCATTACTGAAGCACTGGGTCGTAGCAATAATTTTTTCCTAATAGATTAGGGTGTTAAATCTCCAGAAGAGTGAATAATCTTTCTTGCAAATTAAAAACTCATGATAATAAAGATCTTTTCAATAATAGCAAGTTCTCATTTCTTTCAAGGATGCTGTGGAAGTAAAGACAGAACATTAGGCAGACAGATTTGCTTTACATCTTTCCATTTGGATTTTCAGACACATTCAGGCATCCAAGGGAAACTTCAGAGTCACTTAAAGAGTGTTGCAGCAGCTGAAAATGTCAACAGTCAAAAGACAAATTCCACTTAAAAGCTCATCTTTTGGATCCTAGAGGGTTATAACTAAAGTGCTTATCTCATCATTGCTACACACTGGCTCTGTGTGCACAAAGCTGCATGGACGTGTCTGCCTCTTTAGGAAAGCTGAGCTGTTAACTGATCCCCTGCAATTCCTACAGCAGTTTGCTCATGAAATGCAACCTCCTATGGAGGATATTTGGCAAGGAGCACCTGTAACCGACACTGGAGTCTGGCAAAGGAGACCCAGATGTTGGGTCCCTTCTCTGTGGGGGTCATCTTCACACTTTGTTGCCAAAGACTGTTGTTAGAAGCATCTATAAGAGCTCCAGGTGCAGGATGAAAGTTAAAATGAATCCCTAATGGCATCTGGCTCCCACCCTTCCTCTTGGAAGAAGGAGCCAGCACCTGCTATAGAAGCTGAGTACAAGGTTTTAGGGCTCCCTCATTTTTCCTGCCATAATCAGTTTGTCCAGCCTGCACAGACTCTACAACCTTTTGTACTTCTACAACTGGAAAATCTAGTTCTCTGCTATGCAATACAGAATCACAGCTTTGAAAGAAACCTGCAGGGTCATCAAGTCCATTTTCAGCTGGAAAACAACAGTAGTAGAAGATGTCTTCATAAATGCGTGGAGATCTAGCTCATGACTAGTTATGTGGCTCCTGCCACCACTGATCTCCACAGAAGGCAGTCCCACCTGTTGAACACAACCAGTATCACCAGGGCCAAGTGCCCAGGAACTGATACTGCAGAACACTAGAAGAGATTGCTTCAGGAGACTCCTAAGGCAATGTCAATTTATGAAAACATGCAGATTTTCAGAAAGCTGGAGTCTTATAAAAGAAATGGTGAAGGAATAACTACTATTCTGATGGAGTTCTCACCAAACAAACAAGATATCCATTACGCAGTCACAGAATCATAGAATCATTTCATCTGGAAAAGACCTCTAAGAACATTGAGTCCAACCATTAACCTAACACTGCCAAGGCCACCACTAAACCATGCCCCTAAGCAAGCACCTCATCTACACATCTTTTAAATACCTCCAGGGATGGTGACTCTAGCACTTTTTTGCCATTTCCTTTTGTCCTAACACTTGTGACTTTGGAGAAGAGACTGACACCCACCTTGCTACAGCCTCCATTCAGGTGGTTGTAGAGGGTGATAAGGTCTCCCTCAGCCTCCTGTGCTTCACACTAAACAACCCCAGGTCCCTCAGCTGCTCCTCAGAAGACTTGCTCTCTCTAGGCCCTTCCCCAGCTTCATGGCCCTTCTTTGGACATGCTCCAGAACGTCAGTGTCTTTCTTGTTGTGAAAACTGAACCCAAAAAACTGAACCAGAAAACTGAACCAAAACTGAACCCAGTATACAAGATGTGGCCTCACCAGTGCTGAGTGCAGGCAGATGATCCCTGACCTAGTCCTGCTGGCTACACTCCTTTCTGATCCAAGCCAGGATGCTGGTGGCCTTCTTGGCTACTGGGGCACACTGCTGGCTCTAACAATCTAATCATCACCGTGTTTCTGAGCTAGGTTTAATCTCTCTCATCATGTTTAGCAGTTGGAAATGAGTTGAGGAACCAGAATGAGAGGCACCAGTGTCCTCCTCAAACTTCACCATTGAAGATGAGCAGAGGACTGTAAATCAAGATTCCTCTATGACTACAGCTTTATGTGATAACTTCATCTGAGTATCCAAAGGCACTGCAACTTCATTTTTTCTCAACAGAGGCTAGTGAAGTCCCAGGCTGCTCAGGAAGGCCAGTGCACTCTGTCTGCATTAACAGTTCTTTCCAGACCATGATTTTTGTTTCTGGAACTGAACTTTGCTCTGGATTACTATATTGAAAAAATGGTCTTTAACTCACCTCAATATTCCAATCACCTACCAGAAGACTATATTAGTAACACATCAGAAAATTGAATTAAAACCAGAAGGGGACACAAATCCCTCTAGGTCAAATGAATATGCCAAAAAATGACTCATTTATCCTTGAGGAAAGGCATTCCCCTGAGGGATGAAGCTGGAAACCCCAGAAAGACATAGAAGTCAACCTGAGCCTTTGAAGTGACGATATCAATGGAAACAAGCAATATTGGCCCATTAGTCCCTGGTGGTCACACTTACCACTTGTAGCAGAGCCAGGTACCCAGCACCAACATTATCGAAGTTAACTTTAACTTTTGTCCAGTAAAATGTGCCTGACACGTTATAGAGTATACAGTCACTCATGTTGTTAATAATTTTAGAGTCTAAAGGCATATCTCCTTCTGTCTTATTAATGCACTTCCCAAACTTCCCAGCAAACAGGTTCACTCCCATGATGCTGAAGATAAGCCAGAAGATGAGGCAGACGAGCAGAACATTCATGATGGAAGGGATGGCTCCCACGAGGGCATTGACAACCACCTTGGGGGAAACAGGAGAGGAGAACCAGAATTAATGTCAGCACTTACACAGACACTTCGCTAACGAGCTGTTGTGCACCCCTGATTAACTAGGCTGAACCTTCACATGATGACAGGTGGAGAACTACTCACACTACCTAAGGAGCCAGACCACTGTCAAAGGCTTCACACAGAATCACAGAATGTTCACATAAGATTATTTTTTTTTTCTTTTGTAATTGAAGAACTAATCTGCTGGCATCCCATCCAAGGGATGATGTTTCCTCAAGAGGAAACTTTTAATTCAGGAGCAATCTGTGAAGTCATCTTGACCTCTCAGATCCTGCCGAATAATACACTTCACTCAAACTCTCTCTCATAAACATGCAGTTCATTGGAAAAGGTGGGGGTATGCCACAGTGTCTCAAAACAGACAAAAAAAAATCTTTTACCAAACTCAGGTCTCCATAGTCCTTAGAATGTGAACTCTAGCTGTGATAAATTTTGCTTATTTAAAGAATAACTGAGACAAACTGTACTAAGCCAGCTTCCCCTATCTGATCAGTATGCATGATTAAAACAGTGGAACCATTCTAATTTAACAAAACCAAAAAAGTTCCTGTGGTGTGTCATAAAATTCCTACACACCAACCCAGGCAGGGCTGTAAATGCCTATGTAAAATCATATATAAAAATGAAAAGCAAAAGGAGTTTATGATGTGGGAATGATGGCACTGGCAATGAATCTGTCTCTGTCTCATGCTTCGAGATTAAACCCTTGTAGTCAGACATCAAAGCTCTTCCTCTTCTCCATCTATGGTTCTGAAACTGAGACAAGGTGATATTGATCCATAAAAATTAAATTTTATTCAGTTGTGAATCTGATTATGGAAAACATCAGCTCTTGTTTTCTCTTGTATTAGTGCCCAATTTTCTGACAAGCTAATAATGTCACATTCGTTTCCCCATCAGTTTTTGCATTGCTGAGGAAGAAAAATACCCGGAAGACTAAAATGAGTTTCATGCATCTATAGCAGCAGCTCCATCTACAAGATACAATACAAAATTATGTAAATCTTTCAAAACCCAGATTTATATTTTGTGCATTTATGAATGAAGCTAATTTTCACACAGGAAAAGCTGCTTGACCAATTTTTTATTATATTTTTTTTTCATGTGCAGGCCCATTCCTGATGACTTTTCAATTTCTTTCTTCCTTGTTTTCTTTTTTTGCTAATTTTATCTTTCAGTTGCGAATGTTAATCATTTTCTAACTTAATTGTTTTAAGATCAAATGTACTGTGTCAACCAAAATGTCAAATGATTTCCAAATCACGGGCTTATTGGGCTATAGCCTCAACCCTTGTCAAAGTAGCTTACATTTGCTGCTAGGTGGGACAATACTTTTGTTCAATTTTAATCCATGCCAGCACAAAGCCGCAGCACTTATGCTGCATATGCTGCTGAATCGAGCTCCCACCCACCAGCCCTGTGACAGGACCCAGACATCCAGGCTTCAGCAGTGCAGGCGATGGCCGTGCCTGCAGCTTGCTTTTTTCCCTTCTGCTGAGTTATGTTCAATGGCTTGTAGATAACAAAACACGACATGAGGCTGGAGCAATTGCTGCAACACCTCTCCAAATGAAATATTAACAGGGGGTTTCATTCTTCTCTCACTGCTTCTGCTCTTACACCAGCATGATGCCATTTGGTCTGCTGGAAGTATTCCCGATTTGCACTGAGACAAGGGAGAGGGCTTAAAGACCTGGATACATAAAGGCAAGTTATTATTATAAATTAATGTTAAAAGTTCAGCTGCAAGCCTTGCCATGGAAAGGGTTGAATTTCTGCTGCATCTAGGAACAGCAATATATATAGCCATGTATAAGAAAAGATTACATACTCCTTCATTTCCATCAGCACCTTTATAGGTGAAATCACCTTCCTGGTGACTTCTTTAGGCAAAGTTTTAATCCTCCCTTTGTTACAACAGAGCCCACCAGACACCCTGCAATAAATCCAAGCCCAGGCTGTAATTCCTAGGCAAGCCTGGGTGCAGTTTTTTCAAAGACGTCTAATTTGTACTGTCATGGTGTCAAATAATGGACAAAAATGTTCTGATTGGATTTTATTATAATGTATTCCTGTTGTCCTTTGTCCTCACTGTTAGAAGCAGGTGCTGTATTTTTAGGTTGGGTTTGTTGAACTCGAGGAACTAGTCATCTGCTGTTAGACATCTTCTATCATTCCTGTCTTCACTATGGATGAATTGCCACTCAGCATTGCTTTGGGTGATTAATAAAACAGAGCTTCTTCCTAACTGTCATGGTTCCTTCAGATTTCTAACCACACTCGTAGCTCCCTGTAGAGACTTTCTCATTTTTAACACCCCATTTCCAGCAGCTTGGTGGAATTCTAGTGTTGAAGCATTACCCTCTCCCTCTGCTTGCTGGATTATTTCCCTGCATATTGGCAGATTGTAAATCACCTCATTTATTGGAGCTGCCCAAAAGCTTGTGTCCTGTTGAATAGTCATCCCTATCCCTAAGTCCTTCTCAGCTGCTGTTTTCCAAGAAACGTCCCCCAGAGTGACCTACTTTCCTCCTCCCGAGGTGTACAATGTGTGTGGTTTTATTAAAATGCATGTTGTACAACTGATCTGTTCTCCACTGTGATCCAGCTCAGTCAGTATAATTCCTTTATCCGTAATATCACTTACTACTCCACTCACTTTGTGTATTCTCAGCAAAGATTTTATATTTTCTTCCAGATGCTGCTAAAGTCCAGATTAAGGACAGCTCTTACTTTAAAGGATCCATCACCCTGAAACACTCATCACTGAATTTACAGTGTCATCACTGTTTAAAAATTTTGAGATCCATCACCCATTTTAAATTAATTTAAAATATCTTTACTTGGCTTGGTACAGAGCTCATGTTCTCATCACAGTGTCCCATGGTATCAGATTCTTCTCTGAAATCTAAGGATATTATATCAGCACAGTTACCATCATCAGCATAATTTGTAATCAAATCAAAGGACCATATTGGCTTTACAAGAACTACTCCCATGAAATCATGCTAACTAGCACTAATTATACTATTTCTTACCTGCATGTATCTTGTAGCAGTCTCACCATAACTTTCCCTGGTATCATCTTCACATTAAATAGTTTATTGTCATTCCACTTATCTTTTTCAAATACTGCAATAACTTCCCTTACTGGAAAGGGACTTGTAGGGAAGTGGCACCTCAAAATAATTCCCTGATGGGCAGCAATGAGGATGCATGGGAGACTCATGACTCAGGACAGGCAGACCTAACTTAATTTATTATGGCCTGGAAAGCAGTGGGCAAGGTGGTGGGGTGGCATGTGCATGGAAACCCCCAGGGTCTAAAGTACCAGTCAGGTGGGATATTGGTCTTACTGGACTCTTATTTTGGGACAGAGGGACAGGATGGCAACAGTTCAGTCTTATTTCACAGACCTTTCATGGGATGGGAGCTGCTGGGGCTTGTATCAAACAGACAGGTGCCAGCCTGTTTGACAGGGAAAGGACTGAAGTTTGATGGTAACGTGACCTCTTGGTCACCCAAGTGCTACTCTGTGCCTTTGCCTCAGGACCAGTTGTTTCCAAAATTTAGGTACAGTGTCAATGAAATAAGTCTCTTACTGCAGTATAAATGAGAACTTTCTTGCTCCTGTTCTAGCCATACAGAGATCTTTCAGTTATTGAAGAAAAAGACACTATAATAGAGCAAACTATTATTATTTCCTTACTGTCAGTGTTTGCTTCTCAACATTATCATTATTTAATCTATCACTGGGCTGGCAATTTTCCTGAGCATTTTGGAGCATATGAACTCCCAATAATGAAAGGTCTAACTGTCCCTAGTCATGTTAAGTGTGGTTAGACAAACTAAAAATAAAATGATTTCATTTTCCAATAGCACGTATTCTCAATTACACTTTATCATGCTTTACAAGCTAATTCACTCCCTCCAATGGCTCAGGATGACTGAATGTATTTCAGCTGCAGCAATGATGCAGGGAAGAAAAGGGAGGTTGAGTCAGGGACAAGGAAGACCTACAAGTATGAGCACGCTAGGAAAGAAGCTTGGTGGCCTATTGCAAGTGTCTATGATATGTATGATCTCCACCAAGCCAATCTCTTGCTATTCTCAGAAATGCAAACTTTTTCATGTTATTTCTTTCCTATTTCAGTCTTACTTTTCTGATGCTTTGGGCTATTCTCCCCACTACTTTTCAGGTTTGAATCATAGAAACCTAGACTGGTTTGTGTTGGAAAAGACCTTAAAGATCACCTAGTTCCAACTGTCCTGCCATGGGCAGGGATGCCTTACACTGGATCAGGTTGATCAAAACTCCATCCAAACTACCTTGAATTCAATTTAGTTAAACTGATGCAAAGTCATGAGTGAACATTCTTATGTCAGTTTAGAATACGTTAAAGGGATTGTGCTTAAACTTGTAAATCCGTCCGTAGAAGCTAAACCTCCATAAACCAGATTTAAATTGATTTGAGAGAGTCCATGCACAAATCATTCTGGTAGTTAAACTACTGCAGCTTTTGCTCATACCGACTTTTGCTCAATTTGTGAATGTTTAATAAAGACTTGGAGTGAGGTCATCAGACGACATGAGGAGCTTTAACTAATGTCAGTAGTGCAACATCACCTTGCACCAGCTGAGGATTTTCAATTTGCTTTTGTTTTGTGAATAACCCTTAAAATATTGCCTGTGTTTGCTGAAAAGAGTGTGCTAAACAAAACAGCTCAGGTTTGGGTGGTGAGATGAATGGAGCTTTTTCAATCTTAGTACTAACACAGAGGAGAGTGATCTGCAGCTAGATTTGTGTGATCTTCATCCACAGTTTTCATCGTCTGCGAGTCATGCATGGTGCAAGGATTTAAATAAGGTGGTTATCTGAAGAATAATTGATTAGTGTAGCAAGCAGGCTTAACAAATAAACAGGTATGCTGTGTGGATATAGCCATGCTGGCAAAGGAACACAGAAGGGAAAG
>NW_008600726.1:10372-38426 GCF_000691845.1 Merops nubicus
GAACAAGCACAAGCTACATGGTTTTAACGTTAATCCTGACATTCCACATTAAAACAGCAAACTGTTCAAAGAAAAGATTTTATATATTCATTAGTTTGTTCTCTCTATGTTTAGCATTTCTAATTTTTGCTTTAATTATTAGTGAAGAAAGTCCTTAAGAACTTTCCCAGTCAGTCTCATTTTAATACATGTCAGAAGCAGGGAGCAAACTTGTAGCTTGGTTATTCCCTTGATACGCCTTATAATTGAGAGGTAATTGTTAGCCAGATGCTTCCTCGACCAAAAAGCTGTTTTTTAAAGCACAATATGACAAGTTAGGCAGCAGGATTAGTTTATCATTAAATCCTCCAGAGGATAAAGCTATAATGATACAATTGCAATCAAGACAAAGAACGGATTTCTGATTTTGCTGTTTTGATGCAGCATTATCATTCATCTCCTTTGGCAGAGAAAATGAAGACAAAACCACATGGAACAGTTCCCTGTGACATGCTTGATGTGACATGAGCTTTGATTGTTTCTTTATATACTCTTACCCTCATTCCTTCAAATCGTGACAGTGCTCTTAGTGGTCGCAGTGCTCGGAGGGTCCTGAGGGATTTGATGGGACCCATCTCAGAGTATCCAAGCGTATAGGCGACCAGGCTTATTAAAGAGACCTGAATGGAGACACAAAGCAAAACCCCAATCTGTTAGTACACTCCTGCCATTTTACTTCTCCTCTGGCTTTCCTTCCTGAAAAGAGACTGTTAGTTAGTGGGAAAAAAAATCTTAAACAGAAGCCATTAAATGAAACCAATGCAGAAAAAAGGAGATTTTTACATCCCCACATATACAGAACTCTTATCAACTCACAAACCTTTTATTTCCACTTTAATGCAGAATATGCAGAAATACAGACTTTCAAAGTTGTCAGCTTTCTTTTAGCTAAGCACAGAAAACCTTTTAATGTCAGCGTGCACAACGGGTGTGAGAAAGGAGACCACCATTACAAAACCACTCCTCTGTGGTGCCCATGCTGTAGGTTTCCTGTATACCCCTCAAGGTGTGCCTGTCTTCCACTACTGAAAATATGAGTCACATAAGTGTTATAATTTAGGGCTTTCTAGATGGAAGCACCTGTGAGATCGAACTGTTTCCAGCAGAGATAAAAGATTTTAGCATTACCATTCAATTACTAAGCTTAAACATACTGATCAGAAACAAGTCTAGATTGCTGATAGACATGACTTGATAACATAGAATCTAAAAGAATGATAAGCTTGGTGCTTTGATTCTGCACTTTTTCATTATTTTTTTTTGTTTCTGCACAGCCTTTACAGTAGAAGGAAACTTCAAAGTTGAAGTTCATCCTTCTTCAAAGACTATTTGAAATAAACTACCTCTTTCCAAACCTGGAGATAGCATGGAGGGACTGCAATGCTTTTCATGTTCTCAGAGCTTTTGTAGTGCTCAGTTGGTCAGAAATGTGGATGCCATCAGGCATGGGACTGGAGTCTGGATGAACTAATGGCAGGGAAGATTACAGGTCAGACTAACAAACACATGGAGCAACAGGGTTTTGCATGCTCAAATCAGTGTCCACAGCCTGAACTCTTACTAAGTCGAGAGTGAGAAACAAATAATTCTCCAACACCAGGGCTATCATGCTAATTTGTGTGTAAAAAAAAAGAACCAAAACTAATCACTATATATTACAAAACATTATTTTCTTAGAAGACAGAGACTTGTGCATATTGCTCATCACAGTTCCCTTATTCCTGTCTTACTTCAGCTGTTTTCACATCCACAGTTATCATATTATCAGATTACCTCACACGCATCAATGTGAGTGTGAAAAGCTTATCTCAAAGAATTGTGTTTTATTGCTATTTTAAAGATGACAACTAAGTCTAAAAACAGGGATACTTCTACACAATATAAAAAAACCCAGATGCTTACTGTAAAAGGAAAGTCTGGGCTGGGCTCCTCCATGAAGACAGACTGCTCTGGTGGGAAAACTTCCATTTCATTTTAGGATGGAATAATTTTTCCTCTGAACTGCACTGCTGGCTGACCAGCCCAAAATCACTCACGAGGTTTGTGATAAAGCAGGGTAAGATGAGAGTGGTCCTCTAAGTCACAAGCTAGTGTCCTTTATGGAGCAACCTGTCTGCTGAATATGCATTTCCTTATGTACAAGTGCTGCCTGCACAGCTAAGCATCTTTGTAAGACTTGCTCAATTTGTTAAATTATTTACCTATTGATGGCTTTATTGTGGCATGTGGGTGACAGCAAGCCTAAGGGCAGGGGGTCTCAGGGACACTAAGCCTGGGCTGGATGCAGTGGGCTGGGAATCTGCTGGGGCAAGACAGCCCACTACTGCAAATGACTAAGTGGCACAGGGTCTGACTGTCATGCTTTAACATGTTACTCTTTAACAAGGTGTGACACAAGCTCACCTCCTGTGTCCAGACTCAGCAGCTGACATGGAAGGAAGGTCTTAATAAACACTTTTGCATTTTAGTGGTGAGTGTGCTAGAAAATCATCACAGTAGACAGGAAAACTGGATTCAAGGCCTGATGACTTGGGCCACTTAGACATTGGGGAGGTAAAAACCACTAGTGAAGACTTTGCTTCCAGCTCTAGGAAAGCAGATCTGAAGCCATGACATGAGCATGCCTGAGCAGCTGTTTTAGAGTAAGTAATGCTATAGGTTAGACATACTTCTTCCACCTAAATCCTGCTCAGTCAATGCTCACAGTTAAAGATGAAAATCTGGATTTGAATTCAAAAACGTCTTAAAATTGTCAACACTTCCAAACTGAGGCAGTACCCACCTTCTGGCTTCCCTGTTTTTTTAGCAGCCATGATTACATCCTGTACTCTGAAGCTGCATAAACATATAGTCCAAAGCTTTCTCCTTCCATTCACTCTACCCATTGATTTAATGTTGCCTAAATAATGAGAAGGGGCTGAAGGATTTGTCTAATAGCAATAAGCAAATGCATAGCGTACTTATACACTAAAGTAATTAAAATGACTCATCTTAAAACTCTAATATAACTAACGTTATTGAGATACCATGATAGGAGCAACACTGTGGCACATGTTTCTGCCTCTGGTAGAAAGTTCAGTGCAGAGAACAGCCTTAACCCCCAAAAGCCCTGGAGCTTCCTTTCCAGAAAGGCTATAGGTGTAAGAAAAACATCTCACTGATACCATGCTCAGTGATAGAAACCAAGATGCATACACTCACATACCATTTGTAAAATTAATGTACAGATTTAAAAGAAAATTAATCAAATATGGAGCACCCAACATCCTTTGCTAGCTTCCACCACAATGACTTCAAGTCAGATCTCAAGGTTTTCACCCTGCCTTGGTTTGTGCATCTGCATGCTTCCTCCCTCATTCTGGATTTGTGTCCTAAAACTCCCCATTTTTAAAAGCAGATGTTCTGTTCAAATCCTGCAGGACCAGACTTTGGATATGAGGGGGTTACCATTTTCTTTAGAGTGCCATAAATGTCACCCTGAAACACATCACAGGTGCTGGTGTCCTCCCGACACAGATTTACACAGCATTAGATATCTCTTCAGAGGATTAGGCCATGAAGCTGTGTGATATTTGGCAATGATTTACAAGGCTGGAGTCAGAACTGAGTTTGAGACAACTTGTTTAAATGCTTGGATGTTGGTTTTGAAGGTATCCCCGTCAAATTTTATTTATAAGAGAATTACTAACACAGAGACTTGGCCATTTGGACTTGATTAAAAGTGACCCGGAAGGTTATTTTTAGGAAACAAATCAAGCAGTTTTCAAAATTGGTGCTGACTGCCCCACATAATCACAGCAAAAGGTGAAGTCAGCTGTTTCTGTTACTCTTTTTTTTTTCCTTTTACAAGGCTGTGAAGCCCAGAGCTGCTCTAAGATTTTGCTTTGTGCTCTGTTCAGTATCAGAAATGTGCTGGCACCCAGAAAACACCTCCAGGGTCAATGTAACCTCTAGATTCACAATATGGCACAGATTCCTAATCCTTTCAATATCTATTTGCAAATAGTTTTGTAGATTTTTCCAAAAAAAATGCCCCTGATGAGGAGGCAGCACCGTGACATTGTGGAGCGCAGGTGAATCCCGAGGAGTCACTGTTGCCTGGAATTATTTCCTATTAAATGCACAACTTGCTGTTGGGCTTGAGCGTTCACCTCACTTTCACCTTTCACATAGCACGTGTGTGACCAGGTAAGCTATGGAGTCTCTCATCCTTGTGTGCACTTCTGACCCAAGAAGCCTTATTATTGTTCTCAGTTGCAGATGCTCTGCTTCTAGCATTTCCCTCGAGGGTCTTCCCAGAATCTGTTACATCTTACTAAGAAGCTTTTACAGCTTTCCATCTAAACCTTCCTTACCCTTAATTTAATCAAGTACTAATAATATTCTCCACGTTAACTCTAGACTGTTCCTTGACTTGCTGTTCACTTGGTGCCTCTGAAGTCCCAGCACAATGCTGTCACTGGCTTTTCTAATGTGAATGCTGGTGTACAACCTGGCTAGCAATGAGGGCCCCTAAAGTAGGGAGTGGTCTTTATAAATCAGTGTATGCAACCCTGTCTCCACAGACATTAATGGTAAAAGTCTCACCAATCTCACAGGCTAGGATTTCCACCACGTGGCACGTCTTCCCTTTTTCTTTCCTCAGATCATCTCAGCACAGCCCAACAAGTGCCCAGCCTCAGCACTGTTGGTGACTTTCCAAAATGGATTCCACCTCTAAAGAGTGGTAGCCTGGAAAGTGTCAGCATCTACAGCCCAGCTCAGTGGTGGAGTTTCCCAGCAAAGCTCAGGCTCCAGGCAAAGCCACCTTGAAGTTAGTTACACACCTCTGCTTCTTCTTGACATCACAGGCAGGCAGGGGTGCTGATTCTGGCATTTACAGAATTTCCCCCCCCTATTCCTTACTTTATTTGCCCAGAGATAGTTTATCTATGTATCTATAAATATATCTATAAATAAATGTTATATACAAATAAATTACATCTATATACTTATAGACCTGTATTTCTATATTTCTACATATTTTCCATATGCAAATTTATCTATGTAGATTTTTACAGTTGTTTGTATAACAGCCTCCTGGAGCTGGGTAAAGGCAGAGATAAAGGAACCCCACAGCTCTTGGTTTTGTTTTTTTTTTTTTTTTTTCCATTTTCAATGTTATGCTCAATGAAAAAAACAAGAGCTTTTAAATCTTGTGACACTAGAAACACCAGCTATGAGGATTATCAGGCCTGTGGCTGGGGTTTTGAATGCCAATCTCCTGTCATCTATGTAGCTTAGTGGAATTATCACCACGAGTCTCGTGTCCCATTGTATGACATTCATATGTGTTTCCAGGGTAAAATCAAGAATCGGTGTATTTAGAACAAAGGCAATGATCTCTGAAGAGAGGCTAGTCTCACTGATAACTGTTCAAAGTTATTGTTAATAAAGAATCACAGAATTGTTTTGGTTGGAAGAGACCTTTAAGATCACCAAGTCCAGCCGTTCACCCGCAGCACTGCCAGGTCACCACTAAACCACATCCTTCAACACCACCTCTACACAGCTTTTAAATCCCTCCAGGGATGGGGACTCCAACGCTGCCCTGGGCAGCCTGTTCCTGGGCTTGACAACCCTTTTGAGGAAGAGATTTTTCCTGATGTCCAACCTAAACCTCCCCGGCACAATTTGAGGCCATTTCCACTTGTTAGGGAGAAGAGACTGATACCCACCTCACTACAGCCTCCTTTTAGGGAGTTGTAGAGGGCGACAAGGTCTCCCCTGAGCCTCCTTTTCTCCAGGCTAAACAATCCCTGTTCCCTCAGCTGCTCCTCACAGGACTTGTTTTCTAGACCCTTCCCCAGCTTTGTTGCCTTTCTGTGGACACACTCCATCCCCTCAATGTCCTCCTTGCAGTGAGGTGCCCAAAGCTGAACCCAATATTCAAGGTGAGGCCTCACCAGTGTTGAATACAGGGGGGGCTGATCCCTGCCCTTGTCCTGCTGGCCACACTATTTCTGATGTTCTAATATATTCTAATGAGAATAATGTCTGAACTTCTTAATTATTTTAACAATCCACTAGTGGATTGTATTTGATCAAAATCTAAAAAGTCTTGCCCAGGAATCAAATTTTTTTTTTTTTTTTCAGTAACTGCCATTTTTGTTTTACTATTGTAGTGGGATATTGTTGTTCTTGAGATGAGAGATCTGACTCAGGTATTCGTAACCAAGTGGCACCTGTGCAGTGTTAGGTTCCCAGTGTGCTCACAGTGGTGCTCACAATAATTCATCAGTTAACAGATATGCAGCATTTTTGGACTATTAAACTGTCCACTATGAACACAGATATAAAGTTATACAATAAGTATATGTCTTCATTATCTGACAGTGACTTAAAAAATCAGTGCTGTAAACCAGTGTAAACCCCAGTAAAGCTGTCAGATGAGAATTTTAAGGCTAGAGAGAACCAACTATAAAGTAGGAAGTGCAATAATGCAGCTTCCTCACAGCACATATGGGGAAAATGGTCTTTAATCATAAGCTCACAGACTCTTTTTCCCAAGAAAAAATTAACATTTATAAGAGTAGAGTGGGGTTCCTTCCTATATGCACACATTTTAATAGCAGATTAGTAGCATGCACAGACTTTCGAGCCATGAAATTAAACTGGTGGCAGCAATCCAAAAGGGCACAGACTTTGGGAGCAGTATTTCACCTGAGGCTGATGGGGCTTCTTATATCAAGGAGATGGGTTTCAGCTGGAATAAGGGCTGCTCCTCTCTCTTGTTTGCATTCCTTCCCACCAGCCCAAAACCACATAATTTCAGACAAGCAGTGAGCAATGACTGTCCCGAGCTGGAAGCAGAGCTGAGCAGCACCATTCAAGGGCAGATGCTGCTCAGCATACACTGCAGTTTTGAATTAACCTCACATCACCGCTAAGATGAATTAATAGCAGAGCCCAGGGAACAAAGAGGTCTGCCCGAGCAACAGTAAAAATCCTCCTTGGTTGGTCATATAAATCCTAAAACCCATGAGAACCACGGGAACCTCTACTGAATGTCTGCCTCCTGCAGCATGCAACTGTGAGCGATACCCTGCAAGCTGCTGGCTTGGGGAAGAGAGGACACCTCCTTCCCAGTTTGGGCAAGAGCATGTGTTTTATGCAGCTAGAGATTTCATCAAATTAACCTCCTTGTTCAAATCAGAGAGGAGAGAGCAGAGGGGGAGAAAAAAATAAAACACATCCTAAAGGGAACACAGCAGCTGAGTTGAAAGCTCTGGCCACTTATTTAAATAAGCAGTTTCTGCTAATGCAGGTCCCCAGTGCTTCCAAATAGCTTTTTTTGTGCCCCAGGAGCACCTGTTTCTTTCTCTGTAAGTATGCTTTTTTAAAAGAAAAAAAAAAAGTAAAGGAAAAAAAGTTTGGATTACTTTGGGTGCCTCTTTTCAATCAGTGTGGTTTCTCCTGACCATTGCTGCCAAGGATAGGACTACTCAAAGAAACCTTCACAGCCCAAGTGACAACCCAGGGTCTTTAAGAGCCAGGTCTGCAGACCCAGGTTGCTCCACTTGAGTAGAAAAGGAACAACATTCGGTCTGTATCCCAAATGCAAACTGGAAAAACTACAGGGAAAGGGGAAATTGAAAAAAAAAAAAAACCCAACCAAAAAACACTGAAGAACATGAAACTTCATATTGCCACTCTGAAATACTGTTGGGAGAAAAGTGATTGTAATGAGGTTGGTATTCCCTTTAGAATTTACCATTTCTGAGCAGATATTTATTATCACCTTATTTTTAAAAAATATGTCTTTACCTTTTCACTCTGACATTGCATTTGTGCCATATAGATTCCTAACTGTATCATTGCACTTGCCAATCCAGAAATTGCAAGTTATGAATAAAGGCGTAAGGTTAAAGTCTTAAAATTAGGACACTTGAGAGATATTAAGGTGACCTAAACCAAATTCCCACCTCTGCTACCTGCTTCCTTGAAACACCACCTGCACAAAGACTAGGAACTTCTTAGGACTGCTTGGAGTTAGTCCACAGCGTGGAGATGAAAGTGTGTCTGCAAACGAGTTAATGAGCAGCTTCCCTCCCTGGCAGCACAGTTCATTACTGCTTGTGGAGTGCTCTCCTGTAGTATAATATGATGGGCTACACAAGTGCCTAGATTAATTATAAACAAAAATTATCTCCTGGAAAGCCCAATGCTACTTATAACTCAGGTTAAAAAAGGCTTTTACATCACCTCCTCATGGTTTTTTCTCCAGGACCTTGCCTCTCTGTTCTCAGCTTGCTTCCCTGTCCTGAGGTCCGTGTTTTTCAATGCAGTGTTTCTTTTTCAGAGGGCAGCCTTGCTGCAACCAGCATGTGCCACTCCTTCTGGCTTAAATGCTTTTAAATAAATCATTTCTGCATCCTAATTGCTTCCTGGTGGTTTCCAGAAGAACCTCTTTATGTCTCGCTGTTTTCTTAATCTGTCACCTCCTTTACACCTGCTCAGGCTTTTGTAACAACTCCAGTCAATTCCCAAGGCAAATGGCTGCGAATCAAGAATTAAACCTCAGCTAATTTTTGAGGGTGAGTCTGAACGACCTCCTGCTGCCAGCTTACATCCAGCCAGACACAAACTGACTTATTCATCTGCAGTTTTCCCACCACACCCTTTCCAAATGGATTTTTGGCTTGTCTAAATTCACCTTTTCCCTGTAAACAAACACCTTTGCCAGCCCTCTGGGTCCCATTTATCAGCCTGGGGTAGAGATGGCAGAAGGATTGCTGTGAGGACCACATGACACTCCTTGATCAGCCAAAGCTTGGCCAAGACCCAAAGTCATTCTCCTTGTGGCAGCCACGGTGGCTGTGCGGGTGCAGCTGCCTTGGAAAGTCTGGTATTTATACCAAAAGAATTTCTTCATCATTAGCTGCATTCTGTTTCTCATCCAGATGCCATGTGGAGACAGCCTTGATTTAGGGCAGCCGAAGAAGAAAGATATCCTCCCCTTAAAAAGATCTCTAAAAACACAACATAATTCATCTCAGGGTACACTCTTGATGCTGAATGCTGTTGTCAGGAGTAGATAGGAATATGCTTGATGATTATCATTTATTATTTGAAGATACTGTTATAATGCCAGGGGTGTGCATAGTAATTACTGAGAGAACATTTTTCCCTGGATGCTCAGTCCCATCGACTCTGCTGCATTTCCATCCCAGCCGTTGGGAGCTGAGGTGCTGAGCTGAAGGAATGCTTATTTATGGGCAGGATTAGGATCAACCCTACTCACGTATGACATGATGAAAAATGAAGTAAAAAAAAAAATTAAAAAGAGAGAAAAATCATAGAAAAGTCTGTTTGAGATGCTTCCACAAGGTGCTGTTCTGGATTGGCTGAATTCCCTAAACCATTTATTTAATCAGATGTTTCAAATCAATATGAAAAAATACCAAGCTGATGTGAGAAAGATGATATTCTTAGCTTGAAAATCATCTCTGGTTAGTTGGATTCTTGAACCTGATTGATCCGGATATTGTGTTGAATATGCTAGGATGGAAAGGGACTCAAGAACGCTTCCCAATTTCTGCTAGAAAGGACAATGGTACAAGTAAGAGTATATACTACAAGTAGGATTCCTCATCTTCATTTTTCTTAGCACAAAGCACCCCAAAGCCATTCATACCAGGGCAGAAGGCCAGGACAAAATTGCTACACTACTGGAGCACAGCTCTCAAGTTTCATCCTAAATCCTTTAATCTCTGTCCCCCTAATAAATAGCTTCTGTAGGTTCCTTCTCTCCCTTCACTTCCTCCTTCCCCCTCCTCCTGGCATCAGTCTCTTGAGCTGTGTCAGGCCATCCTGGATGGCGCCACAAGGGTAGTGGGAAGATGGTTTTCAGTCTGCAACAGTTGGGGTTACAAAAGTGCTGGTCATCAGGGAGAAGAACTCTAGGACAACCCTCTTCTGTCCCCGCAGAGCGTGTAGGACTCTGAACTGCTACAGGCCACATGTTCCCCCTCAGCTCTGATCCTCCATGCAAGGGAGAACATCACTGTTTAAGGAATTTGGCTGCCACAGTCACTCATGGAAAGGGCTAAGCAAGCTGCATGCAAGAGCTCTCGGGTTTTATTCATTGTTTTCTTTTTAAGCATATTTTTCTAAAAAAGGACATTGAAATGTGCTCTGCTAAATAACTTCAATGTGCTCTGTTAAATAACTTTGAGAAATAAAAATGGATGGTTAAACCTAGTTCAGCACAATCTGAATTGAGATGGGTTTTTTACATCACTTTCAAAAGTTGAAATTCTCCCTCAGCAATTGAAATTTGTCAGTAATTGCAGTAACACCAGCAACTGTTTGGTAAGTTGTAGGCAGGCAGTGACCTACACCTACTCTTCTCCTCACCTTCCTTTACTGACCCTTTTCCCTGTCCTGCTGTGCCTTTTCTCAAAATGAGCTTGTGCTTCCACTTGGCAAAGCTCGGTTGCTCTCTTTTTAGCATCTCTGTGGTAAATAACATGAGGTGCAAACCAAGATAAGACAAGACATTTGGATGTTTTTGCAGGTGTTATGTTGAGATAAAATGTGGAGAGGCAGAAGGGAGATTTACAGCATCGGCTGACCTGCTAACACACATTAAAACCACTTATCTCATCTTCGTGTGGAATTTCTTTTTTTTTTTTTTCACTTATCCTGAATTAGCTAATACAGAGTAAACCTGCAGTTTTATTTATTTATTTATTTTCCTTCCAAACCAGGCTCTCTGCCTTCTGGAGAGGGATTCTCTTTCCCATTAGTTATCTGGGAGGTTTGTGCCATCAGCAGAGGCTCTGAAGAATGAGCACTGAGCCATCTTCAAAAATCCCACATGAACATTTGTTTTGAGGAACTGGAAGAAAACGAGTCAAAAAATGAACTCTGGAGTAATCTCTGTTGTAACCAATGGATTTTTGGTAACTTGAAGAGAGTATTATCAAGTTCACTCTTAAGGTACTTCTCCAAGTGACAAGCTATATTATTTTTACTTTACCGCAGCTATATTTTTGTCATTCTGTTCCTGTGTGCTTTTCTGAACAGAAACTGGGTGAAATTCACCTGCTTTTAGGATAATTTCCCAAGAATACAAATTGGATTTCAGTGCTGTTTGGGAACAAGTCATTACAGCAGATTGTGTAATTACTGGTAAAGCAAGCAGAAATCACCTTGCTAATCAACAGGGAATACAGATGGAAAAAACAATTAAAGTAATCATAAGCCATCAATATTTACTTTATAGAGAAAGTTTTTAATTGTCACTTAAAGACAATCCAACACAAGGGCATAGTTTAATTCAATTCATTTCTTAACGAGGGATAGAAAGACAGTTTAAAATTGTTCATCTCAAACTAAAACGTTATTAGCTGCTTTTTAACTTGCCTGGCAGTGAACTATATGAAGTAGAAATCTTAGCACAAGTGCTTTCCAGGAAACTATCTCAGAAAATGTAATATCTGTATTTTTTTAAGCTTTCAGGGAAAGTGATGGTGCATGTAATGACTGAACATCCATGAGCGGTTCTCAAACAACCAAATATGAAATTTGGCAGCAAACAGGAAAGTTGGAAAGCTGCTCAATGGGGAATACAGATCTCTAGGTACAAACTCAACAGCTGCAGGCAAACACCAGAAAAATTTTGTGTTATAACCATTCACAAAATGTATGGGAGGGGTGTGAAACGTACACATTATTTTACTTCCATAAAAGCATCTGCAAAATCCTGCCTAGTGGACTTGTCGAATAACTCATTTGAGATTCCTGGCCTCCAAATCCATTGCTGAGCCTTGCCTGAACTATTTTGCAGACAGATAGACTGCTTAAAGCTGTTGTAAGCCTCCACGGCTCTCTGGGGAAAGGGACAGAAGGAGAAATCTTCCTCCATGGTGACTCAGCTGGAGAAAAACTGATGGGGCATCAGGAAAAAAAAAATGAGAACTTGAGATGATCTTCCCCTCCTCACTACAGGACTTCATTAGGTCCCATTGCTGGAGAGAGCTGAAGAGGAAGAGGATGCCACCATCTCTAAGAAAGCCATTGCTTGAGAAAATAGCTTTCCCCAAGTATCAAATTTTGAAAGATAGGATAATATTAAAAAATGTTGGTGGTGAAACCCCCAGGTCCCCTCATTTCCAAACTCAGCAAATGACAATCAACATTTTTTTTTTGTAAGCCTGGATTGGGACTAACTTTTAGTCAATTAAATTGAACCCAAAAGCTGCAATGGAGATGATGGATTTGTGTTAATGGACTTTTGTAGAGAGATGACATTAGTGCCCATTTAGGAGGATTTTTCTGTGTCTGCCACAGGCAATGAAACTTCACTGTGACTTTTTTTTCTGAGCATTGTTACTAATGAGTTATGGACTTTACATCTCTTTTCCAAGAGGTTTCTGTAAGGTGCCAGTCTCTCCCCTCTGTCTTCAGTGCATGACCAGTGAGTGAAGAAGATGTTGACTGTAACACCTCCAGCCTTTGAATGATGTCAAGCTCAAGATTGATGCCTTTCCCAAAGTGACCACTGTAATGGAATAACCCATCCACTGTCAGCAGAGACTGGGATGTAGCTGACAATTAATTGGCTGAAACTCAAACTAGATAAGCTCATGATAATATTTATAGGTCAGAGGAAAGAACTGAAAGGAACGTCAACCATAACACCAGCATGCACAACTGGTGGAGTTTATCTGCCTCTTGTTTTGAACCCTGACTGTCTCTGCCTGCCACAGGGCATGCCTGGCTGAGAGCAGTTTTCATAAATTTTCATTTTTAAGGCCATGAGCTTCTGTCTTTGGCCAAGTTCAGATTCCATGTCTAATCTGCTTCGTATGAAGAGGTTTTAAATGCATGAATGCTTGGAAAATAGCTATTCTTTGTGAAAATATTTGCCTGTGTGCCCTAGCAAAGAGGACTGTGCATAAACACCATTCCTGATGGTGGTAGGGTTGTCTGCCTGCCCTTCCAGATATACTAAATACAGTCTCTGCTTTTCCCTCATTTGAAAAGAGCTGTGAACTGAGTACCCACCACTCCAGTTCGTGAGCACAGAGGGGCTACATCTGCACTGTAGAAGGGGGTTAGCAGTACACTTGTTATTTGCAGGGAGGTAGATGTACACTAGTGCTGTTGGTTCAGTATATCCACATTTCAGCAGACACCTGAGGCATCTTTTCCAGGTGTCCCAAGTTGAAATAAGTGTGTATTTGGGGGTTTGATTACTCCTTTCTCCCAAAGAAAACTGTTGCAGAGTTTTTGATAGGACTTTATTGTATCGTGATGTATTTCAAAGCACTCTCTCATGGATTTGCTACACTAGCAAACCTCTTTGAGATGCAGAGAAACCCATTATCAGAGATCATCCTTTAGGGATTCTATATCCAGCAAAAATAGCTCTCAGTTTGTGGATTACTGTGTGGTTTTTGATGTTCAGGCTTTGTAAGACAGAAGTTTCTTTAGTAATCCACAATTGTCAAATAGAGCCTTTGCTGTTTTACTGGCCCAAATCAGTGTCAAAGGTCTTTCAAAAGGCATGGTAAGTACAATCATAATAATAATAATAATAAAATATTTGGCAGCAATATGCTTATACCCTCTCTGGGTTCACTTCCGTTTTAGAAATAGTGAATACTTGCAAAATTTGAGCTGGTTTTATGAATTATTCACAAGAGAAAAAGGATTCTGAGTTGCATTTGTACAATGAAAAAACAGATGATAGATGGTTTCACATGTCCAATGAAAAATCAACCATCTCAACTTGAATTTTGAATACTGATACCAAACTGCTAATGAATAATTTGCAGATCTGGAATTTTTAAGTGAATAATTTTAAACAAATAAATTTGAGAAAAATCAGACAAGTGGTTCATCTGCTTCTTTTGGAGCAGCTAATTTGCCCATTCAGTCCCTTCTGCAGCTCAGATGCAGTGATTTGGTTCTCAAAGGACCAAAAAGAAAATGTAAATTGAAGTTAAGTGTGTTGGAGAAATGATAGCATGTTTCTCTGCCAATTCAGAATGGCAGGGTGGGTGAGCAATAGGGTAGAAGAGCATCTGTTAAACCTGCTAAAAATATAGTACCAGGTTCTTATAATCCACATTGGGAAATTACTTTGAAGAAAAAAATGGGGTAGGGAGAAAATCTTTATTCACTGAGAACGCCAAAGGACAAGTGATTTGCTAGAGTCATAGAATCATAGATTTTGGTTGGAAAAGACTTTTAAGATCAAGTCCAACCGTTAACCCAGCACTACCAAGTGAGTCAATCAATAACTAAAACAACTCAAGGATGAAGCAACTTTTGGGTTAGATCAGAAGGCTGCAAAACCAAAGTTTAAATGTGGGTTAAGAAAATAAAAAACTCTGGGTCAGTAAAAGGGCTCTGGGGTGGATTTTCTGGGGATAAGGGCCATCCCAGGGGCTCGTGGTCCTCTACCTCTCCCACTGTTTTATGCCAAATGTGCTTTGGATGGGTGGCAGGGAAGTGAAGTTCCCTTGCCAGCCTACCTATGGCTTCCTCTACATTCTATCATTATGCTTACAAACTCCACCATTGAAAGGCAAATATGTAGGTAAATTTTGGGTTTACATACTGATTTTGCATTCTTGTGTAGCTCCTGTTCCAAGAGGGGTTTATGCATGGAGGACAGAATTAAGCTTTGTTTTGTTTTACTCCCTTTGGTATTAACTAAATGTCATGCTACAGAGTATGTATTTCTAACGAGTGTGGAACTCATTTCAGACTGTTAACGATGCAGCAGAGCTCCAAACTGTTTCTGTGAATTCACTGTGCAAACTGTTGATCCCATCAGGAAGGTCCCCACTTATAGCTGTGAGAATATTCAGCCCTCATCCAGCCCTTCTTCAGAAGCTCATCAAAACAATGACTCCAATAACAAATTCCTGGAAGCCCGTGTAATACTTTAGGTGAGTTTTAGTCCCATCTTACAGGTGCAGAAATGAGGAAAGAAAAGTTATGTCACTCATTCTAAACCACAGCAAGCAGAGTTTTCAGGGTTGGAGTATAACTTAGGAACTACTGGTTTCCAATTTTGTGGTTAGATAATTAAACCAGGCCTTCCTCTTCTCTTGAAGCTAATCTGTGAAAAACGAGTGCCTTCCCTTTAAGAGGTTTCCAAGCGTGTATGCAGAGAGGAATTTATGACCTACAATTTATGTAGAACTTCCTCTTCATAAATCAATTTATTAAGGCTCTGGAGAAGCTTCCAAAGAAGGCTCAGATCCAGCAGTGCACTTAGACATGTCCATAACTTCAAACAAGTAAATTGTCCCACTGAAGTGCTTTCCTGGACTGAGGCCAAAGAAAGTGCAGTTCTCCCCTGAGTCAAGGTTCAGATGTAAAATGGGGAAAAATAATTTATCAAAAGTTTAATAAGTTACAGAGTCATGGCAGAGCTCTGCCAGCCTTCCACATTAATACCTCAAACTAATAAGAAATGGCCTCAGGGAGATGATTGCCTCCTTACTTATATGCTGTGATAAAATGTTAAACCTCACCTGGAGGATGCTGGTGTTGCTGGGTTTTCCTGAATTGGGAAGATCCCACAACATCCAGGCAATGTGACATTTTGGTGTGGACATGTGTGGCCCCAAAAGTCTCCTATGACATGATCTCCCTTTTGTTCAACTCCTACTCACTTTTCAGGGTTATCCTCATAGGAGAACTATGCACTGTAACATTTCAAGGATTTGGAGTATTTTGTAGTTTGGAACAGTGAAATCACTTTGACAGGACTATTCACACCTTTTTCTGGACTCCCTCACTGGTAAATACCTGGGAGGAGGTACTGAACATACTGTAACACGCTGCTGGCAGCCTCGCCAGGAGACTATGCCAAGGACAACTTCTCTAATCTGCTGAAAGACTTGTGAGTCGAGGTCAGGCGTGGGGCAGCAGTGGGTAACCAGACCTTGTGTAGAACGAGATGTTAAATGCTAAGAGTGAGCTCCTAGGGATGAGAAGGGAGAGTGACTCAGATTAGCAGGGTGACACATCTACGTAACAACACCAAGTGGTCTCCTCCCCTCTGGAACACTGATTTCTGGGGATGCATGGTTACCTATCAGGACCTCCTTTGAACCTTGCCTAGAGCTGCAACTCAGCATCAGAGTGGCGGCTGTCATTTTGCAAACACAAAGCTGCCAGACTTAACAGCTCCTTCTTATGCCTTATAAAATCCAACACAGGAAGCATCACAGTTCCAAAATGATACTTACATCCACAATAAGGAAGTCCAGCCAGCACCAGGCATTGGTGAAATACTTCTTGAAGCCATAAGCCACCCATTTCAGGAGCATTTCCAAGACGAAGATGTAAGTGAATACTTTGTCAGCATATTCCAGCATGGTTTTTATGTTTTTTCTATCTTCAAGGTAAATATCTTCAAAAGCCTGGAAGTACAAAAGATTAATTAAAAATTTCTCCTAAGCCTTGTTGGAAAGCACTGTAGTTTTATTTGATGGAATATCATGTCCTGCCTGTGATTTCTGATGTATTTTAATGTTACCATCAGAAAGTGCACAGGCAGAAATAGGACTAGCCCTAACCTAACAGAGATGTGCTCAGCTTTCTGTTATCAAGGACACAGGCTTAGCTATCTCTCTCCAGCCTCTGCTGGCCAGTAGACTAGACATCTTTTGAGTGTAAGAAGAGCTTAAGCACCCTAAATTTGGGAACATGAATCTGCAAGCACAGGTGCCACCCCAAGCTGGCCAAGGGCATCCTGCCCCAGCTCCCGTTGGCTGTGCCACTGCTATTGGGGCAACTCATATGTCCCAGGGCATAGGAGGCCTGTCTTTAGGGGGTAGACTCTGACCCTTACGTTTAGTCAAATACATCTTATTGCTAATGATGACAAATTGGGTTATTAAACTGCCTGTGTTATAGAGTACTGGTGTTCCCTGGCTTCTTTTCAGCCATCACATTTCAGGTAGCTACAGTTATCTGCCTCAAGAAATGCTCATTATTATTCACTTAGGAGAACAATTATGTTTTAAAGGTCAAGAAATCTATCTACTCATCTCATCTGTCTCCCTAACTGATCTTACGCAGGGCATCATCAAAGGACTTTCAGTATCTGTATCAAATACAAGCAACTTAATAACCCCTTTAAAATATTTAAGATATAAAACAATATGCCTACTAAAATAAAACAAACAAAGTTGTCTCATCATTTAGCGCTCACTGTGTAATGTACATCAAACAAAATTCAGGATCCTAGTGGCAGGGCTGCAAATATATGGCCTGTTTTGAGGCTTCTAGTCAAGCAGTGGTAAAAATCTGCTTCCCCAGCTACTCAATGGACTCTCATTACAGAAGCTAACCCCATGTCCCTGTAACCTGGATAACCCAAGCTTTGATATGTTACTCTCCTTCCACCACGTGACCCAGAGCACTTGGCAGCAAGAAACAATATGATTTGAGAGGTTCTGTGCTAATCACCTTAATTATCTGCATTCACAGATCTCAAGATCTGTAGCTGCTTTCTGAGGAACTTCAAAAAGTTAGCAAACACCCAGTGCCTGGAGATACAAGAAGTGTGTTACTTGTCACTCAAGCAGTCACACTGCTCTTTTGCCTGCCAGGGAACAGTAATTAAACTGACAAGAAAGCTTTGGCAGCCTCTGCCAAAGCTTGTCCATTTGTCCCAACACTTTGGGGTGATGTTTTCACTGCAACTCAGTCTCCTATCTTGCCTTCAAAAATGATATTTCAAGGGTGTGAAAGAGCTGTTGGAGAAAGCCACCGAAAACAATACACAGAGAGATTAGAGTTTATCACTTCTCGGAGGGGATCACTCACTTTGTCAGATGACTTGCTGTACTTTGCAATTACTGCAAAAATAACAACAAACTATTTAAAGTTATTTTCTCCTCTCCCTCATTCCCTCTCTCTATTTCCTACTAACTTGTCAAAAAGTACTCCGTGTTTTGTCTACTAAAAGCACACTGTAGAGTCAGGAAGCAGCTTAATAAGGGATGAAAAATAACCTCTCTGAATGCCTCAGGTGCATTGTACTTCTGCACAAGCCATGGCTATTACCCACATGCCAAAACTCTGGTGCTTTGCATTTTTTCATGGTGACAATGGATGAAATCTTTGCAACATAAAGCATCATTAAGGGGTATCTCTTCTGCTTTGCTTTGTGTGTTAAAAAGAAGAGTAAAGCAGGATACCTGCAGCGCTATCCACAATTGCCATTAAAACACAGGCTCCCAGTTTGAGTGTTTATGGCTTAAATGCATAAGAAGGGGGTTTGGAGCTTTTGCAGTAAGCTATGGACATATTCTGGTGGTTTAACTACCACACACAAATATATACTGGCTTTTAAACTCCCTTAAGTGCTAGCACATCCCAGGGACGTAGCCAGATCAGCTCAGTTTTTGGAATAGCTCATCCCAGAATAACAGAAGAAAAAATTCATGTGTTGCCTCCAACATCTCCAGTCCAAATACTGAAGTGCAGGGCTGATACGTGAGAAAATGCAGCATAATGTGCCCTTAAACAGAATTGCACTGGCTAAATTGAAAATCACAAAATGTAAATGAATGCATGCAATGGAAATTAAATGAGATTTTTATTGCAGTCTTCAGTATCTAAGGCGCTTTTAATTACATATGTAAGGAAGTGTATTCATCTAAAGTGTATTATAGCAAGCAACATGCCCCCTTTGAAATGTGTTAAAAAATTAACATGCTGATTCTCAAGCTGGTGCAAAAACTGTCAGACTCCATTGATTTCAGCAAAACTGTGACAATTTTCAGCAGCCTACTATTTATCCAAGTTTTTCAGCCTCTTACTTTTCATAACAAAATAAAATCCCCTGGGTGAAATTTCAGCCCATCCCTGGTGGACCTGGAGAACAGGCCAGTCTGTTCCTTTTTGCATCAACATTTATGTATTTCCACCTTCTTGTCTCCCTGCAGAGACTTTCATTAAAGCACATAAACCCTGTACTTTTGTGTTTTCCTCTTTTTTTTTTTTTAGGCCACTGATAATTTGTGTTTCTCTCCTCTGGAGTTTCTTCAATTAGCCCATGTCTTTCCCAAAGTACAATGCCCAGAGCTGAAGCTAGTGCTCCAGCTGAGGCCTCCTTGATGCCAACTGGAGTGGAAGAACACGCTTATTTACGCAGCCCAGTGGGGTGTTCAGCTTTTGTGTGGTGCTGGGATGTAGTTTACTCTATCCTGTTTGTTGCCTATCTTCTCTCCAGCTCTTTTTGGTAAATCTGCTACCTTAGCAGTCATCCTCCATCATGCTTTTCTGCCCCTGATGATGCCAGATGAGGTGAAGCTGGCATCTTTCTAAGATGATGTTCCTCTATACTACTTAAGGCAGATTCATCTGTTTATCAGAGGTTAATCCTGACCTCGAGAAATACCTGGATAACCTGTCCAAACACGGCACTGCCTGCAAATTTAGAAGGAGTAGTTCTCACTCCATCACACAGGAGAAGCTCAGTGACCAACAGACCAAAGCCTGGAGAGCTCTGGACACACCACTTTGCTTTACAGCCAGATAAAAACCTGGGAGAAACTGCACCCTAACACGTAAATGAGCAACAGAAATCTATGCTGCCAGCTCTGTAAAGAGCCTAGATAATACAGAGAGGATAATCCCAGCTTGCAGAAACATCTCAGGAGGTGAAGATTCCCTATCAGAGTCCTGGGTAGTGACCACCCAGCCTCCATCCATACACAGTCATTTGGATGCAAACGAGCTATCTGTGCAGGGAAGGTGCAGTGGTTTAAAGCAAGGTGTACTCAAATCCTGACAGGTACCCACTGACCCCATGAGTAGCACTCATTCTGTGCCCCTGCACCTTGTATGATTTTCCTTTGCTGGTTACAAAATGTGCTACAAAAAAAAAAAAAAGAAAAAGAAAAGAAAAAAAAAAAATTGCCATCCCTGGAGCAAACTCAAGCCTCCAGATGGGAACTACCATGGAGTAGTTATGGGATGCTGAAGTAGTAACTCTGGGATACTTCCTCACACAGATTGCCTTAAGGATTTGTTTTTCAAAATGTGTGTGTGTGTCATAGTTTTATGTTATAACAGAAGAAAGTTCCTCACCATATGGTAAAGGCAAGAGAAACCAGGAAAGCTGAAGATCTGTTTTAGCCCCAAATATACTTTGCTTTGACAAATTATCAGTAAGGGCTCATAGGATTTTAGAGACAGAAAACTAAAGAACACCTTCCCTGGGACCCATGTGCACTTTCAAGCAGCTAGGATATCCTATTATATTTACCAGGGCTCCACTGCTCAGCAGGATCATGAATATGATGAAAGTTTCAAACCAGTTGTGTTCGACGATTCTGTAGCAGGTTTTCCTCAGCCTCCACCAAATTTTGCCTGGAAATTTTGTGATGTCCACTGAACAGCACGGAAAGAATCGCACACAGACTGAAAAGGAACAAAACAAAACAGAAGCAGTTGTTAAAAAATCTCATTTCATTCT
Organism: Merops nubicus; assembly: GCF_000691845.1. Classification (NCBI taxonomy): domain Eukaryota; kingdom Metazoa; phylum Chordata; class Aves; order Coraciiformes; family Meropidae; genus Merops; species Merops nubicus. The sequence continues at coordinate 30,915 of NW_008600726.1, forward strand.
TAAAGCTGCAATAAGGAGCTGCTAAACAAGGTTTCTTCTAGCAATAGGCTGCTGTGCAGAGCTTTCCCTCCCTTTTTTTTCTTACCAACCTCTTCTGCTCTGCTGTTGTTTCCTCCTCTCTATTAAAAAAAACTATCAAAAATCACTTAAAATGTGCCCCAGTGATATCTCCCAAAGATTTTTATGATACAGAGTATATTTGCCATGAGTCACCAGTGCTGTAGTTTGGTCATGTTGAGTTAGCTGAGCTCAGTCAGCACTCCTGATCGGGACTAAAGACTCCAGCAGGGCATTACCAACAGTTTCCACATCCTTTTGAATGGAGAAAGGGTATTTTCTTGGTACTATGTTACCACTAGAACTACTGATTAAAAGTGGCAATCCAATGAAAGGGAGATGAGGGGAGGACAGGAGGTGCTACAGTGCAGATTAGACCAACATGCTGAAGAGACTCAGCAAAAACAGGGGCAGATTTTGATCTCCTGGACTCTCACGAGCTTAAACGAGGCATAAGAACAATGTTGAAAATATATTTAGGTGGTTAAATACCCTCTGATGTCAGCAGAAATTTAGATATCCAGTCCACAGCAGGTTCCCCATTGATGCTTCATAGCACCTTCTGACTTGGTGACAAATCCTTTATGATGGTTAAATGCTGTGGTCACAGTGGGGACCACAAAAGGATTTCTGATAGGCAAAACCATGGCCATTTTTAGTTTCCTTAGCAACATTCCTTCGTTATAGCAAAAGGATATTGTCATTGGTAATGGACAGAGCCATCTCTCCCATTCTAAAAAACACCACGTGCATTGCCCTGTGCTGGGTAAGAACTGAATACTGTGAAAGAGGATGTTGTGGTAGCCAGGACCTGTCCTTTTCTAGTCTGGCCATTCTGCCTTATGCCAGATAATTTGAGTCAAATTTCACATTTGCTGCTGAGAATGACACTCAGAAAACACTTTATTTTCAGAAAGCAAGCTTTTTACCCTACATTTAATTCATGTGTTGTACAGAGACTTAGCTGTGGAGCTTTATCAATCCCATCACAAGAAAAAAAAAACAACAAAGCAAAAAAAACAAAGCCACAGGCCAACTGTTTCTGTAGCTGAAAGGTGGCCAAGGTCACTGACATGTCTTGAAGCATACAGCAACTGCTCAGAAGTGACAAGAGATGACATCTCACTATGGTGATGTAATGCAATGTTATTGCATGGAGAAATAATATTTAGGCAAGGAAGCTCGGGCAGGCAAGAGGGTGAGTGCCAAGGTTATGCAGACAGCAGATGCTACTAATTCAAGGTGGCATAACTGAGGCGCTTGAGCTGCATGTGATATGCAAGGAGATCAAGTGTGACTTCTGGGATGCCAGGATTCCCAAGCAGCCAGAAGTGGGGCTATGCTGGCAGCAGGCTCTGCCAGGAGGAAGAGAGTTGCTAAGTCTACTGTGCTCCTCCTGGCATTTTCTGTAAGTTTTTATTACCCCAGATCCCTGCTATGGAACGGCAGAACTGTAGGATCTTTCATGCATGAACCACTGCCAGAGCTCACCTTTCCCACACATTTCTGAGAGTTTGTTTAGGTGTAGGGTCTTGGCTGTATGAGGTTTGGTATGGGACTAGCAGGACAGTAAACCATTTATGCAAATATAGTGGGACAATAACTACCTGTCCTCTAAATGCTTGCATCGCACAGAGCCACACCAGTCCCCAGTTTATCATTGTATTCTGGAATTCAGAGAAATTTCTCAGTTGAAATACACTAAATTAATCAAACTGTCTGAGAAGGACATAAAAGGATATCATATTAGTCAGAGCTTTTTGCCAGTACACTGCTCATAGATGGTAATGCATGCGATTTGGGTTTATTTTAGGAGGTAGGTACCTGGAGCAGATTTCAGACATGCAATGCTGTGTGCTACCAGGACCCCTGAACTAACATACTCATATGAGAGCTCTGATTAGAGATGTCCATGCAGCATAATCCCACCAGCACAACGTGACAGAGGGGTCTATTAGTCACTTCTCTTGACAGTGCTGTCAGATAAGTCTTACACTACTTCTCACCCCACAGCCTGTATGGACATTGCCATCTTTCAGGTGTCTGGTCCACATTCGGTGCCTTTGTGCAGGTACACTGACCACCTCATCCTCAGTTTTCAATCAGGAAGAAACAAAGGCATGGGCTCAGATCCCTCATTTGGTAAATGACCATCCTAATGAGCAGGTTGCTCACCATGCAAGTGTGGATTTCTCATGTTAAGCAGGAAACCTCCCTTATACTGGAAGTAACCATTGCATCTGACAGAATAAACTTCCCATGAGCCTACCACGCTCCCTATAAAAAGCTTCAACCTGGAAAAAAATAATTTCTTTTTTTTCTGACTTAAAATATTTGTCCAGAAACCTTCCCCTCTTTTCTCCAAGTTACTTCCTAGATGGATACGTGGCTTTTTAGTCTCTTAGACGAATGTTTAGGCTCAGCTAGTAACAGGCATGACATGCTCTGTCCTGCTCTTAGAGAAATGCTCTGTAAGTACCTTTGGAAAAGGTTAGGTTCTTCCAAGAAGTGCTTTTTCCCACTATAAGACAGGTGGATGAATCATTCCCTGGAGGAGTTTACCTCTGTCTTTTCATTACACAAGGGGCCTACATGATTACCTGGATAAAATTGGGGGATCACCTTCAAATTAAATACTAATGAGCAGAGCACTGTGAGTTCCATAGTTGCTTTATATGTGATGGAAAATACTTACAAAACAGTACAACCAGGCTATTACTGATTCAGTCAGCTTTCATCTGATAATCTACAGGTACAGAGAGGTATTTTTAAAAACAGAAAGCCAGCCAGGACCACTAATTTCTTTTTTTTTTCTTTTTTTTTTTTCTCTTTGATGGCTTTCATGCAATTTCAATTTGAAAAAATAGTCCTAGTTACTGACAGTAATACCTTGAAAAACCCAAAATAGCTTCTCAGATGAGTCAGCCTAAAATCACAGTGTTATTAAATCTCATGCATTTGATTGGGCCCAATTCAGAAATGTTTAGACCAGATTCTGATACAATTACTAATGTCAAGTAGCACTTCCGTGAATAATCATGCTGGCTGCAATTCAGATGAAATGCTATTTTTAACTATTCATAAATCAAACAGGAAAAGAGGAAACAGAAAGAAAAAAGAAAACTGACCACGCACAGGTCTTTTAATGAATAAGTGAAGTTGTATTTCCGTTTAAAATTTTCTGATTTTCCTTACTGACTGTTATTTCATGTCTGTGTTTTTCTGGGCTCCCTTGTAATGCTGGTAGCCTACTGTTATGGTGACCTTGACCTAAGCTTAAAATGCTGAATTTGAAGCTTCACATAACCCAACAAAATAAGCTTACCTGACCTTGTTCAGCATTCTAATAGAGTGTTGTTGTTTTTTTTTTTTTTTTCCCATTTCTGTGAAATCAAAATATCAAACAAATTCCAATGTGTCTAAGGGGTCTGAGTAATCATAACTCCACTTGGCTTCTATAACAAGGCAGGTGGTCAACAGAGCCCTGCTTCAGGTTTTGAAAGCTACTCTATCCACACAAAGAAGACTGTTTATTAACACCTTTTAGCACAGCAAGTGCCAAGGCAGGAATAAACTCTTTGGCACTTCTTATAACAGCATTACTCATACTGCCTTGTCTAATAGATTTGTGCTATCCCCCAGAAATCAATGTTAGTAGGGAATAGGTTGTGCAGAAGAAGCTGACCACCTTGTGATTTAGTCAGGACTTAGTTTTGCCACTGTAATGCACGCTGGGCTACATCTCTTTTTGAGAGCAAACTGACTAATTTCCATCATAGCCTTATTGGGTGGAAGGTTACTGCTCAACAGAACCACAGAACAGCAGAAAAAGTCTCCTCAAAGGGTTGAGTTATTTGCTGGTAAATCAGTGAAGCTGTACTGAGATGCACCAATGGTCAACCATCCCAAGAGCAACTCTGTTGAAAACAAGTCTGTTTTCAACTCATATTTGAAGATTACATACCCCTTCTCATGAAACAGAGCTATTTACCAAAAAACCTTCCCAAACGCACCAGTGTACCATGATAATATTCACTTTTTGTTTTTCATAGCAAGGGCATTTTTTCCTTTCAGATATTGGGGTGTCCTATAACACAATCAGAAACTGCAGATGAAAACGTGTCCTAAACTGCAGTCTCCACTGCAGATGTGACAGACAAAGCTCTTAACTTAAGCATCTGTCACAATGATAAACATTTTACTGAAGGAAAAAAACAAACACACACCCAAACAGGAGAAATTCAATTTACAGTGCATTTTGTGTAAATATTCCTTTGGTTCCACATTCACATTTTCTAGTCTAGTGCATTATAATCATGGAGCTGTTAGACCTGATTGCATTTCTTTGGTGCATTGGGAAAATTCTCTTTGTAAATATGGGAGCTATACTGCAAAAACTTCCTCCTGCATGCACGGCAGTCAAGCCTATTGATTTCAAGCTTATGAGTAAAGACTTTACAAACCTGCTGCTTGTTCAAGCCAATATATACATTTAAATTTACTTAAAATTATTAGTTACGTTTTGGATGGACTGGGTTGCTGATTCTCTTCAATAAACCAGGAGTAATAATTGATTTCTTCTATACTGTAGTCCAGTGAGTGTGGTACCTTGTGTTCAAACTGCAGTGATTTCGTTACTACCTTTACATAGGAGTTCCCAATTATAAGGGCATTCATTTTTAGAACAACACAATATTTTGCTTAGCTTTGGATGCTAAACTTTGCTTGCTTTGACAAAAAGAAAATCCATCTTTCTCAGCATAAACTCAAGAAGGCAGAGAATCAGAACGTGGTTTTAGTATACATGTGTCTGCCAAGCTGGATTTCTAATGGGCAGTGTAAGTTCTACCTGTGTGTGTTCAGCCAAGAAAGCAAGCCTGGCTGTAGTCCCTTTGTAAGACCCCAGCAGTCTCCCAGGCTGGAGGGAACACAGTCTTTGCCTAACCAAATCTAACCTTCTTGTTTAACCCCTTCCTTGTTTCCTGGACCCACTAACATCCATGGCTCTAGGGTAACATGGAAGACTTTTGCCATCACATCCAGCATCCAGGTACCTGAGACACACATGGAGATAAGATTCTTTTCTTGTGTACTACAAGTAGGTACTGCCAAGAGAGCATCTGACAAAGTTACAGTCTGCCAGGTGTTTTTGTTCCTCTAAGGGCTTTATAAGGTTACATATCTTGTTTATCTGTTGCCACTCTCCTCAAAACATGTCCTCTGGGAGGTCACTACCAATAATGGTGCGATGCCTTGAAGAGAGCGCAGTGGGCAGCCTGGTCTACCACTGATGCCAGCCCTGCTTTGAGCAAGGAGGTGTAAAAAAAAAAATCAGGAGGTCATGTCAAACCTGAATTAATTTATTTCTATCCATACCACAGGACTGCAAGAGTCTTATGATGTCTGAAAATTATAAACAACAAAATACTAGCGTGCTCTTCACGATGGAAAATACACTGTGTCTCAGGTATTACAGCTAGAGGAAAGAAATACTTTAAAACTCGGTTTTCTTCCACGACTTTCTTTCTATCATGACAATTAACACATTTTGTTTGGCTTGGTCTGGTTTTACTTAGATTCAAACATCATCTGGTGGCGGTCCCTGTAGCTCGGCTGCGATTTGTTCAGTTTAACATTCTGTTTTTACTCCTTTTTTGCTTTTTCATTCCCAAACAGCCGCTGACTGCAGCTGGGGAGGGCATGACGCAGATCCCACCATTCATCAGAGTAACTTTGCTTCAGCGTGTGGCATTTCCCAGCTGCGATAATTGCTCCTCCACGGTCACATGAAAAGCTGGTTTTGGGTGTCCTTGGTGTCACGAGTTGCGGGCAACTGCGCGTTGAGCAAGGTAGCTCGTGCTCGCACGGCCATCTGATGATACTCCTTTGAAATCTTTGCCAGCGGGCTGTGTCCGGGGAATTACGCTTAAGGACTTGGTGAAAACTTTCTCCTATTAGGGTCTGAGAGAGAGGAGCGTGCTAGGGCCAGGGGGCTTTCTTTGGATGACCTTCTGTGAGACACAGAAGATAGCGCCCAAACAGATAGCAATTTTTGATGCAGAGAACACATACCAATGGAGGTAACAGGATTGGAGTGTTGCAAGGCATCTGGAGGAAAAAGTACCCAAATAGCTGGCACTGATGCGATGTTGCTTTCCCATCAATGGGCAACAAGAATGGTCTCTCTATTTCTCTTTTTTTTCTTTTCCAAGCAATACTTGCTAGCTGCCAGAGCTGTGACCCTACCTTGGCTTCACATTTCCTGACCTAAGAATATTCCCCGTTGACCCTAATCAAAGCTATTTAGAGAGGATAACAAATTAACAAGTCTCCCCAAGAAAAACGACCTATGGCTTATCTGGGTCACCCAACTCCCGGAAAACTGTGACCTCAGCAAACTTCCAGCAACTATTTCAAGAACATGCATTATCTTCATTGCCTTTGTTATCTGAAAAAGGGGACTGAATCTGGAACATATTTGTTCAGGACATAACCTATGCTGGATGTGTTTAGAAATGGCATTGTTTGAATTTAGATAACTGGTGAGCTAACAAGGTAAGAACTTAACCCTTCCTCTTTTGCTCTTACTTTTAATCTCACCTAATCTGCTTTCACAAACATTAGTTGATTGTTCTCCCAAATATACAAAATATTGTTCTATCTCTTCATTACAAGCTACTAAAAGCAACATTAAATAAACTTTCTCGGTGCATGCTCTTCAATATTTCCATGTTAGTACTTTATAATCTTGCCATATCTCAGCTAATTGGACTGTTGCTTGTTTAGTTGTTTGGTTTTTAACGAGACTGAAATGACAACTGAATGGGTTTTAATTGTAATGGTAAATTTGGGTTGAAATATTGGAAGGTATTTAAAAGAAGAAGATTCTAGGAAAACAGTTTATTTCCCTGCATAAATAAAACTAATTGTTAATGCCATAGAATCATGATGACAATCTCATCATTGCAGCGAGAATCATTTGGACTTTCAGTTTGTGGCATTTTGTCTTGAAATTTCATGATCAAACATTCACATGTCAAGTTTATGCAGTTTTGCCAAATCCATGAGGAATGTGATCACATTTAGCCTATGCAGTAGCCTCTGAAAAACCTGCATGGATATGTGTTGCACAGGAAAGCAGAGCAGATATGTTGGGGAGGTCATCACCTGCAACTGCATCCCCAGCAACACAGGACATTGCATTGTGCTAAGGGCTGGGAGCAGGTTCTCCTTCAATTCCTGTTCAGAGCTCAAGGCTGAGGAGTTGGCCATACCCTGAGAGAAAAGGAAAACACCCTGACTTGTGGGATTGGTGAGGAACTAGGAGAGATGAGGAAAAAAAAAGAAACGGCAGGAGCAGGGATGCTCAGGAGAAGGGAGCAGGAGCCACCAGGGTGGATATAATCCATTGTAAGATTGGAGTCAGACTGCAACACCTTTGTTTCAACATTGCTG
>NW_008600726.1:38457-59937 GCF_000691845.1 Merops nubicus
TCAAAACTGGCATAATGCTCCCAGTGATCCATCTAGAGAGCACCACTTCCTACACTGCATCCCACTGACAGCAGTGAAGAAGATCTGACAAACTGGGTTGGTACTGATACGGTCCTGCAGGATGGAGTTTCAGACAGTTCTGGTTATTTTACAACAGAGGAAATTACACAGTACTCCTGCTCTGAGAATGAACTAGAGCTGTGCACTGAATGAAGTGATGTGTTCTGTGATGTCTGCCTTATTTCTTTTACAAACTGGAAGGTGATCTCGGCCAACCACAGTTTCAGAATCTGTAAGCTGGCATCTGACTAGCACAGGTTTTACAGCATTGGCTTTTTTAAGCAATCATAATATAATTTTTTCACTCTGCAGTGCACAAGAGAGACTGCTGCTCACTAGCCTCATTAAGAAATATAGATTGAAAGAATGCAAACACCAGACCTAATTTCTAAATGTTATTGTATGGGCCAGAGTAGTTCCACCACGCTTTCTTCCGTCAGCTGCATTAATTTTTGGCTACTGCTTTTAAGCAGAGCTGCCAAAAAAATATTTGGATCCTAGGGACATTTGTAAGCCCTGCAGGGCTCCCTTACCTCATTCAATCATCTTTCTCACAGATATAGAGATGCACATTTTTGCTGACTTCAGGGACATTCAAATACCCAGCAAATCATCTCTGTCTGATCCCATTTGAGCAGCTCTGTTTTTATTTATAATAATCCTTGAATTTTCAAGGGAATACACTAACATTCAGCTAACCCTATTTTTCCTAACTCACATTTAAAGGAAAATCAGGAATCTGACTTAGACAATATTTGGAACAGAACTTAACCTGAGAAGAAATAACTTAGGATGTTGTTGACCTTAGAGATCTACTTTAAAATAGATCTTCTGATGTAGCTGGGTTTTAAATCTCTGATTTGGTTCAGGCTGGTGTTAAAAAAATTAATAAAATGATGGCGTATTTAGGTATTAAAAGTTATGTAAATCTGATCTGTTGTTATCTAAAATAATTAAGTAAAATGTCCTTTACAAGGCACACCCCAGCCAGATGAAAATTGTTGGACATGTTGATCTGAACATTCCTTAAAATAAATGGAAGAGGATCCCTGGGACCCATGAACTCTCCAGACAGTGTCTGTTAACTGCTTATATACTATTTAAGCAACAGAAGCATCTTAATCTGGTCAGCTCTCTACCAAATTTGGTCATGCACATGTACTGGAGGACAAAAATCTTAACTGAGCAAATCAGAAAAAACAACATTTAAAACCAAAAGTCATTTATAGCACAAATTCTGATGAAAAACCCCCTAACACTCAAGAAGCTGCATAGCCTTTTAAAGCATGCTTTTAGCTTATCTCACCTCAGAAATCCCAAAACTAATGATAACAAGTGATTTTAAGTGTGTGTTTGGAAGTTTGCAGTATCCAAGAAATGGAGTGCATCCAGAGCAATATTACTGCCAGCAGCCAGAGCAACATGGTGTGAAAGTGGAGAGATGTTCACCAAGAGAAAAGGAGGTTTCTTATCTCAGCATTGCAGTGAAATATGCAGACCCTTACCTTCGGGGAAGCAATCTTCAGGCTCCATCAGCTCCTCAGCAAACTCAGGGATCTGCTCCAGCAGTTCTGCAGGATTTGTCAAATCCACTGTGCTGCCTTCAGAAAGACTGATTTCATCAAGCTTGTTGTCAACAAGAGCAAAGATGAGGAAAACAAATTGATCAATCACTCCGAAGGAAGTAGCTGAGTTTTTAGTCCTCTAACCACTAGCCCAGCTAAAGCCACCAAAACAGAGACATTGCCATGCACTTCACATGGTGCCCACTCCTCAAGTGACAGATCTGCCTAATCTGTGGTGAGCTAACAGTTGACCCATCAACAAGAACAATAACAAAAAGGTAGCACATAAAACTTACTTTTTGAAGCAAGATAGAAGCAAACCGTGGAAAGACAGTGAACAGCCATTGGATATTAATGGTAGGTGGAAGCTTGGAATGATGGAACCACGTCCTGAAGGCTCAGACCTTCAGATGGGGGGGACCAGAAGCAGGACCTAGCTCCTGGAACACTGAAGGATGAATTGGATGACCTGTGTTGGGTTCCTGTTTCTGGAGCTTTGTTCCTGAGGCTCCTGACCTACAGCTGATAGGTGAAATCTGCACCTTGTTGGTCAGGACCATGCTCTGCTTCCTGCTGTCACAGCTTCTCCTCTGAGATGAGCAGAAATCCCTCTGTCAACAGAGTCTTATCACACGGTGCTACAGGAATACGTGTGAGAGGGTCTTCCACTAGGCTTAATTTGTTCCCACTGTGTGATGTAGCCCTGGCCTTTTGGTCACACACTTCTGATCTCAGGGTGATGTAAGAGGAGGGGACATGGTTTTTGAAAGCCTTTCAAAGGTGTTATTGCTTGCCTGAAATATTTGATGCCACCATCTTAGGCACGTTGTTTAAATTCAACATTTCTCAAATCTTCCTCTGCAAAATGGGGACAAGAATATTCCTGCTCCCTGAAGCATTGGTTGCCTTATCTATTTAGAGCAGAAACTCTCAAGTAGACCTAAGTAAAAATTTCTGGGGAATATATTATTTTAAATCATTATTTTAGAGGCTGAATTTGCTATTAAAAGAGATGTGATACCTGATAAAATAAGTCACCCAAATAGGAAATAAAAATTTCATTTCAGGTCAAAACTTTCTTTTAAGAGAATCAAATAATTTTCTTTACAAGAAAACAGGATTTCTTTTCTGTATTTTACTTTACTGGTCAAAATAAAACCTTTCTATTTTGTGTTGATCTAAAATGATGTTTTACTTGGTTATTCAGTTTGGCCACTAAAGTAAAAGGTCTAATATTTGCCCAGCCTTACTCACAGTTTGTTTCTGACGGTATTAGGGCACTGTCTGGCATTGGTGGGCAAGACTAAAGCTGCTATCTTCTATTGGTCATACCAATGCAAAATAGTTATAAGCAGAAACCAGGAAAGGTGAGTTATATGTTAACTGTCATGTTCTGTTCTCTGAGCACCTACTGAAATCTTTTTGTGCTTTATCTTGGAATACTATTGTCTCCATTTAAAAAAAAAAATGAGGACAATAATACTTACCCATGCTTTCAAACAACCTGTGATATATTTATATGAGAGATGTCACGTACACACAAAATATTATTTTCATGAGTATGATGGTGATGGAGTTAAAGAATATGTACAGCTTTATGTATTTATTATTAATGTGAAAATGGGCCCTCTCTTTTCCAGTATACACAGTCAATGCAAAATTTATAGCTGAATTCAGAGAAATGCTGAACCTGGGGTAAAATGGACAAGATTGAACATTCCAGCAATGCTTGCAAGTGGGGATGGAAGCTACTTGTTTGCAATTAGCTGCAGCCTCCAGAAGGTCATAGTCTTGGCTAGGGTTTTTAAGGCTCTACTCGAAAGGACTGCAAACAATCGAGAAGAGACCTTTTAAAAAGAGTCAGAACAGAAAGCACAGGTCAAATACATGGATAAAGCTTCTAAAAAATCCATATTCATAATGCATCTGTTGTACAGAGCCTATTTTCTACAGACTACCAATGGTATATGATGGTGGAAAAAATGTCATATCGAGTTTTAGCACTGTCAGAACTTTCTGATACTGTTCATTAGGGAATGCATTTGGTTGTTAGCTGTTCTGTTATGCAGATGTCAAAACACAGATCACTGAAAGAGTCCTAAATCATATACAGCTGTAGGATGTAGAAAATAGGAGTCCCAATGAGAAAAGAAGCGTTGTTGAATATAATTCTTACCAATAGATAGAAATCAAAGAACAAGGTCAGCTCAACAGCATTGTCAGTGGGAGAGCTGGATTTAGCAGAGACAGGTTAGGAAATCCACAGAAGCCAATATGGTGTAATTATAACAGACTACAAGGAAAAGGTCTTAAAGAATCAAGAAGTCTCAAGAGTTCTTTATCAGAGGGAGTTTTTAGACAACATTAGAATCCATCAGCATCAAAGGGAGGTGGGGAACATGCAAAACAAAACAGACAGGATTCCTTCTGAAATGCTTTCAAAGAGGAGGCAGCAAATGTGGATTCAGAAACCGTTAGACCAAGGTCTGAGGGTCTGAACTGGGACTGGAAAAAGAAGGAACCATACATTTGAGGGAAAGATTAGGAAAGCTTGTAGGAAAGAAGCAAAGGTTACTCTTTGCCAGAAAAGTTAAAGGGATTAAGAAGGTTTTCATGAACTCAGTAATGGAAAGAAAAGAGCTAGAGACATAATAACAATTGATGAGGGAGATGCAACTAATCAAAATTCAGTTGCCTAGGAAAATAAATTATTTTTGAACGAATCCAACAAAAGGATCAATAAAAGAAGAGGGAGAGCCTGTTAGAATTAATACAAATGTAGGCAGAGAAGTATCTAGAAATCCTGAAACATATGCAAATCAGCAGAAGCAGACAAGGCACATTACAGGGCATAAAGGGATCCGATACACCCAGTTAACACACCATTAGCCATCAATAGTGAATGCTCACGGAAAATTGGAAACAACCCAGGACAGCAGCAATAAGTAAACACAGTACTAAGCTTAAGGAAGAGGAAAAGGGAATAATCATGGGAATCACAGATCACTAAACACTTGCTGTAGCCTGTGATTAAAGTAAATTAAATAAAGACTCAAAGGAGAAAAGGAGAGTGCTTCCTTGGAAGTGTTATAGAGATGTAAAGGCAGAGAGGTGGTTCTCCTGTATGCTAAGGGTACTGTGCACTAAAGGGTGCAAAGAGGACAAAAGAAGGCAAAAAAGGACAAACAGAATCTCCTCTTTCTTTCTTAGAATAAGCCAGTGGAGAAGGTGTACCAGGCAGAGGCAACGGGATCCGAGACCTGTCAAGATGCCCCTTTGGGAGGCTTCCCACCGGTGCATAAATCCTTGCTGCAGAGGGTAGTTTTTAATGTGTTTCTGGGTGGAGCGGTTGCTTTAAGTACCCCGACAGGGCTTCCACACCCACCGATTGTGTCTGCAATAGTGGCAAATTGGTCTAAATGGGTTTTTCAAAAAGCCTTTAGCAGTGAGATGCTGAAATCTAATTGAAAGTTGATGTCTGCTCAAGGCTTAACTCTTATCTCCCTTCCTCTCTCCCTCACCTCTGATGATCACAGCCTTAATCTATCAAATTGACATATGATATACAGACCCTAAGAAAATACCTGGATGTCTATCATAGAAAAGTCTACTTCTAAAATAAATTGTAATTGGCTTAGATTCACCTATTTCACTGCCGAATGGAGAAAAGCCATCCTAAGGACCAAAATATAGCAGAAACTTTGTCTTCAGAGGAGATCTGCAGGGATTAGAGTCAGCATTATCCTCACTATATAGGAGAATTACTGACCAGTATAATCCTCATGTTAGCCAATAATGTTAAATTGGAGAGAGTACTGAGGACAATGGAAAGGAAATGAAAAGAGAAGTGAAACATGAAGAGAATATAGCAAAATGGGACACGGCTCAAAGCAGTACAAATGAGAGAATTCCAGGAAAATTTCAGTGGAAATCCTGGAAGCCTGGAGTAATATTTAAAAAACTAGACATGACTTTGCAATGGGATATAACAATGCAGAAAATCTATATGAAAATATCATGTCTAGATAATGAGAGGCTAATTCCTTGCTTTATGGTTCTATGGAAGTTGTATTTGGAATATTGTGCTTAGTTCTTAGCAAATCAGCTCCGAAGAGGAACAATTGAAGGAGTTGCAAGAAAGAGGTAAAAAAAGTCATATGAAGGGCACAGAGACACTAATTTATAGGTAATAATGAAGAAACATTGGTGTGTGACTTCAGGAGGTGAGCTGAAGACAAAAGGAAGGAAACAACAGTCTATTAAATTAACATACTAATTCATAAAAAAGGGTGATGAATGAAATTGGTAAAAGAGAGTAATAAAATGATACTCTGAAAGGGAAACTGGTAAAAAGAAAAAGGCTAGTTATTAAAGCAATATACTCAGTCATGAGACTTTTTCTAAGCAAGTGAATTGTTCCCTTTGGCAAATGAAGAAGGTTGCCTGATACATTTAAAAGTGGGGTCCACAAAGCTGTGCAAAATATTTTATGGGGCAACGTTTTGGCAAAGAAATCAACCAGTTTGTTCTCTGAGGTCTTACCCACCTGTGACATCAATGATTTTATTTCTATGGTATTTTTCTGATGATTTATATAGTATGAATTTTTAATCATATAATGTATCCTTTACTGACATCAACAGTGTTTTATTCAGAAGACATCCAATGCTTCCTGTTATCGACTGAATCACTCAAAGCCCTGCCTCTTGGGCATTCCAAATCTGTTACTTCCTCACAGTTGCTGGCTTTATTTGGCTAGTCACAAGTTCTTGGGACATCCATCAAAAAGATGATTAGCATGTCCTTGTGTGCTGGCACAAAGATTATTTCTGACCAGGAGGACTGTAAGTATGTACTGTCCACGCAAGATCTGCCCTTCAAAAATAGCATCCTTTGGGCTTTGCTCTTTCATGTTGGCATTCATAGCTTCATGTGAACTTCCGTTTGATTTCAAGTCATCCCTGGATTATTGCCATATTCCTCCACCTCTTTCTAAGCAGCTGCAAATAGAATCAATTATACTCGACTATAGACAGGTGACATTTGTGTCCCAGGACCTTTTGAAAGTTGAGGGAGGAAATGGGGATTATTTCTTTATCACAATGTTGCTGAATATATCAAGACTAGAACGTTCCTGATTTATTGTGACATTTCATTATGGCACTAAAATGACATCATAGATTTCCAGCCTCCATGTTAGGATCACAGGGTTTATTTATCTCCAAAAGACATTTAAATATGAAGGATACCTAATCCCCTGAGAGAAAAATTCCTGAAACAGTCCCCTAGTTATAAGGCTTCATCTAATTGTTTCAAAGTTTTGTGCTTCTTTTGTAAAAAAAAAATAATAACAATGAAAAAATGTATTTCTCTGGGCACATACTTGCCAGTGGATTTTAGCAGAACTGGGAGAGGTGTGAAGTATGTTGATACTTTATCACCCCTTTAATTTCATTAATTTAGTCTCCCAAGCCCACCACTGGTTCCAATCTCAAGGAGCTACGGAGTTCCTTAAACTCCCATCATCCAAACCCTCCAGCTGCTGAATTCAAAAAGAGGATTCCATCAGTCTCTAATAAAAAAGCCAACATTGTAGCAACAAAATGCTAAATATGAAAGGGAAAAACCCCCAACAATTCAGCAAGTAGCCTATAGGGAATTTAAATCCTGGAGTCACTCAATGTACAGTATAAATACATGTATTTTTAGTATTTATAAGGACAACAGAATCCTACATATTGAAAATAAATGTCAGTGTGTACACATCAAGAAACCATGACTGAACTGCACTTTGGCCAACATCAACTGAATGATGCCAAGGCTTAGTATTTAATTAGTATCTTCACATCAGCTACTTAAATTGTTGCAGGTTTTTTTGGGTCTATGTGCTAACAGGTAAAGACACGGTAATTTGTGACAGATAGCAGATGTCCTCCAGTGAACTCAAGGTGCAGATCTGCCAAGTCAGCAGATGTCATTCTTAGTGCTACTTTTGGAAAAGAAAACCCACACATATTTGCTCCTAAAATAAAACAGTAACATTACTGATGATTTTATGGTTTGTTGTTTGGGGTTTTTCTTGTTTATTTGTTGGTGTTTTGTTTTGGTTTGGTTTTTTTTCCCCCAAAGCCTCTTAGAATACCATCTTAATTTATAACGCACATTTTACAAGCTTTCGAATTATTTTTATAACAACAAAATCCTCTCTCTTCTTTGCTAAGACTGTAATACCTACTACGTGCTATTGCTTTCCTACCACTTGACAAACGTGTAGTTTTACAAGCCATAAACCCCACATAAATCAGTGGCATGCACTATGGAGCTGGTACGATGAATGGCATGCAGTATCAGGTAGGAAAGTTGTTTCTGTTACCTCTTTTTGCCCTACTGGAGGTGGTGGCTCAGCCTTCAACTGCTTATCCACGTGCAACTCACTTAACTCTTCATAAATCTCAGAGTTCTGACTCCGGACGCCTGGGCTTTGGCATCGCTGCCCCCTCAGCTGCAGCTGTTTTTCCTGCTGGAAATAATCCTAGATGGGTTTATTTTCTTTTTCTTTGACCACATGCTTATTTCTTAAGGAGAACTCCCCAGCTAGAAAAGAAAACAGCCTGGACTATACTTGTCAGGGGACAACATCTTAAGGTGAATGGCAAGAAACAAGATAACACAAGCTTATACTGTAACTTATGAACGTTACCAACTGGATATATCAAGATATCTGGATGTAGAAAATGGAAATACAAATAGGCCAATTTTTTTTTCTGAGCTGTGGGAGGAAAATCCCTTGCAAGCTCAATTTTGAGCCTGATTTTGAGGCCCAAGCTTCCCCCAGTGACCTGTGGTGTGCAGAAAGGTGTTTGTCCTTCAGCTGACACCTAGGGGTGTACTTCGAAATACAGGTGATGATATTCAGTGGTACATCCAGAGAAAGGCATGTAATACCCAATGCTGTGCAACAAGTCTTCTTGAAACAGTGGCCAAAAAAATGCATCAGGAGGAGACAAAATACACGTTGAAAGAGAGGAAAATGCAAAGTTCACCAGAAGAAATAAAACATATCTAAAAGTAGATGTAGAAAAACTGCAGGTAAACATGTAAATGTAGTGGCTCCTGTTCGGAAAAACATTGAAGACTACTTTATACCCACTGATACCAATGGGATTTAATCACAGGCTGAAAAGAAAGCACATCCTTAAGCACTTCCCTAAAAAAAGGATGGACTCTGGAAGCAGAACAATAATTTTTTTTTTCTGTAAACACACCCAGTTAGACCCAGTGCTAGCTTGTATGGGTGGTGCCATTAAATCCAGCCACTGCCTCCTGGGGTGATGACTATTGCTGCTGAGGTCTCTAGAAGTGCTCCAAGGAGTAAGAGCAGAGGAGGGGATGTTTGCAGGGTTGGTCCCCACATCTGGAGGCCCACATTCTCTACTGGTGTAAATAAGCGTGGCTTTTTTGACTCATGTAAGACAGGGATTTCTCTGAAAACTCCATAGCTCATCACAGCACTACCATTGTTCATGCCATTACTAGCACTGCTACTAAAATATTAATAAAACCCTAGCCTGTTTCAAAGGGTTGTGCTGAATTGCTTATAGAATGACTTCCATGCTGAGAAAAAAATTACAAGCATAACAGGATTTCAACAGTAATTATTTAAACCTATTTATCTTTCCCTTGTCCACCTTTTTTTTTTTTTTTCCCCCTCGGCTTGACTGACACTCAACGTTATTCATGTATTAAGTGAGGTTCCCTTCCTCGGGGAGCCACAGCCTACCTGCCTCAGTTCTAAAGCCACATCACCACAGGAAGTCCCTCAAGAGGTACCAGGAGCAGAAAAACACTTTATTCCAAATATAACTATCTGCAAGAACAGATGACACAAAGGAAGCAGTTGGTTAAGCAAATTGCTCTCTGTATAAGTACTTTCAGACTGTCAGGTTTGTACCAGTCCTTTCAAATGTCGTTCTGTGTTTCTAGCAAATTAATTTAAAATCAAATTACTTGTTTCCTGCTTCAGAGAGCATGTGGTCTAAAATATATTCTAACTTTAATAAATTAAATTATGTATGTCCAAGCCTGTACCTTCTGCACAAGAATGTACTACATACAATTTCTAGGCACAGTTTAGCCCCAATCTTCACAGGCAGAGATTGCTCCATGATCACTGAGTTACAGCTCTGTCCCTGTCAAAACATAACCCTCCTCTCCAAGGCACATGTTAGGAAAAAGTGTAATATTCAGGGGAGAAGCCAACATGGAAGGCAGCGTATGCACAAGTGAGGCACTCAGCCATAAAAAGGATTTTTTTTTAAATGCAATGTGCATACAACTTAGCACCAAGTAATCTTAATGGCATGTTATTGGTTATAGCACTAAAACAACAGAAACAATTGTTTCATGTTAAAAGTGAAATACAATCTGAGGTGACGTCTCAAGTTCATCTCTGCAGAAAGGTTGTGGACTCAGATTCATTAGAAACTAGGCAGAGTAGGAGAACAGGCTGTGTAACTCAGCTGATCTGATGAATACTCAAGGTGCTAAGCAAATCATTGCACTAAGATAGAGTCAAATGCCCAGCTTGCACCAGTCCTCTATTTACTAACCCTTTGATGTGGTACCAAGACTTAGCAACACTTTCCTAGAGACTAAATTCCAGGAAATGTGGATCCAGTTCCTTCCCAGAAACCACACTTGTACCCAATATCCGAAGAGTTAACATAAATTAAACCTGATGAAAAATACTCTGGCGAATTATCCAATGGGGACAACATGCCCATAAGCTTGGACAGTGTTTTGGTTCATCATCATGGGTTTTCAGACTTGTCCTGCAAATTAATAGCATGGGGGAAAAAAACTCTAAGAGAAAAAGACTCCTCAAAAGAATCTGGATGCGTAGACTGGTCCCAAAAGGAGTGTTAGGAAATCAACTGAGTTTTTACAAGCAACCTAGTAAGCCACCCTCATGGGTTGCAGAGTCTAATTCCAGCTGAAGATCAGCACAGACCTGTCTGGGGAAAGGTGACTTTGGTTTATGTTTAAATTCGGACTGTTTGCTTTTGTTCTGATTCCAGATGATTCGTTCCTCTGGCAGCAATGGCAGTAGGTTTATCTCCTGTAAAGCTCCCCACCGTGGGTGGTTTATATAATTTGTTTTTAATTTTTGTATCAAGTGCCACGTTGCCAAGGCAATACACATTATGTTAATATTTATTGATTCAGTTGTTTTCATAATTTATAAAGTGAAGCCATTCAGCAATACAAAAAACTTTGTGCATGTAAATGGATGGTTGGGAGCCCAGGACACAATTCAGCTCCTTTGGAGCATAAAACGAAAGTTTGCTGCCCTCTGCTCTGATTTGGGTCCTAAAAAAGAGGGGATCTGCCAACACCATACCAGTAATTAGCATGTGGAGGAGGATGGACCCAACATTGTCCCCTTGCATGCTGCAGGTTAGTTGTAGCACCAGAAAAACAGCAACCAGATTGAAAATAGAGCATAATCTGGGTGACATCTCAAGTGTGTTTGTGCACAGACCCACATACTTGTTTGCTGACACAAATAAATACAAAGGCTCCACGCTGCCCCTGAAAAGCACAGATCAGCTAATTGTTTCAGGCTCAAATGGGGATTAGTGCAAATGCCACTCCTTTGGAAAGAGGACTTGCTGTTGGCAAAACAAGACAAATACCTGTCATCAGCATGGATTCACTTTATTCCTTCCCCATGGAAATATCATTTTTTCCATCCCGTGCAAACAAATTTAGAAAGAGGATCCCAGGACCTGTCTTTCAGATGGTGATCAGCTCAAATGGGTTCTCCTGATGCCTCACTCACTCCCTAGATCATGACCCTGGCTCGTAACATTTGTTCCCTGATTCCCTGGCCGGCTGCTGTGGGAAAGATGATGTGCAAAGCCTTTGATAGCAGGAAGCTAAGCAGGTGGGGAGGCAAGAAATGGGAATTGGCTCTGGAGCCCTTCCCCCTTGAAACTGCCACTGCAGAGCCAGCAAGCAAGGATGAAGGATGTGGCAGGATGAAGTTATTTCTGAGGTGGAAAGGGTATCCCCTGTCTCTGGTGAGACAGTGCAAATGCAGACTGCCCTTTACTCAGTACACAGTGCAATGGGAAACCTCAACCCTGTGTATCTTCTCTACTCCCCACCAGACTCATGCAGCCCTTTGACTCTTTGAAGATCAATGTTGAGACACTAATAGGATTTCACAGGTGTCCAGGTTCTGTAGTCACTTTCTAGGAATGAGCTGGTGAGGATATTTCCTTGTGCAGCCTCAGAGCAGTGGAGGCTTGTCCTGGTCACCCCACGTGTAAGTCTGCTCACCCTTGGCCACACAAGTGGGACACTGCTTTACTACAGAACACTGCCCGTCAGAGGAAGCAGCAGCAGCAGCCAAGGGTGCTGGCAACAGAAATATCTCTGCTACAGCCATTCAGAGGTGACTGACACCATGAAATTGAGCCTCCTCAAGAAATGCAACTCAATTAGTCTTTTAATAGATGACAACATATTTTAATCTACAAAGATTCCTATATAGCCAATTTGGGGATATGAAAACCATAATAGGAGTCTAGGGAGCTTTTAATGTATAGCAAACCCAGTTCAGCAGTGTGACACATATAGTTAGGAGAGGACTGTTTACTCTGTAAGCTAATTGTTGATATTTGTGTTCCTCCTTACAGACAGCTATGGATTTCATTAAATTCCCGTGCCTGGTAGCAACTGGCATCCTTTCCCAGCAACAGTTTGAGTCTAGCGGCTGGCACCCTTCCTTTGCAAAGAAGCCAAGAAGTAAATGATTGTGAAAACTGAACTGTTTATATCCTACCTCTGCATAAGTGGAGAAGCAAGCAGATTGCAATGCTGCAGAAATAGGGTGAGCTTGCACTACTGCCTGGGTGGCACCTGTTTGGTGTGTAAACAGGAGACTACAATCCGCAGAGCTGTCAGGCTGACAACTCTCAGCTATGCTGAAATCAGTCTTTTTGAAAAGCCTTCAAAAATATGAGCTAAAATGGGAGAGAAATAAATAACTACAAACCAGAGAAGCGAATCGTGGGTTCTTATTACCAGAACAGATCATTTATGATCCTGGTTCTCCTATTTCACAGATAAATGTAAAACCTTGTAGCACCAATAAAATCAGGTGATTTACCTTACTGCATGTTGAGCATGAGAAAAAATCACCCAGTAGATCAGGAAGAATCCCCTTGTTTCCTTAATATGAGGAGGGGAATATTAATAACACTTATTCTGCTAGGAATAAATGAGGGTTGGTGTTCAACTGCCAATTTTAGGTGTGCACATTTCAGAATCTAACACACTTTGAAGAATTGCTTCTGTAAAGCTGAGCTGCTACTACTCAGTTTAATGAGAAATCAGAGGAAAACCTGGAGTGATACCACGCTACAGTGATAAGATTATAGCTAAGACACAGAGAGGGCCTGTGCTACACCATGTGCATTCCAAGTGCATTATTAGCAGACTACCGTGCTTGCAATACTGATGTTAAACATGTGTTTTCCTACTTAAGGTTGCAAGATATGTATAGAATTAAAGACCTGTAAATTTCTCAGACAGGGTATGAAAACAGGAAAAAGAAAGTCTAAAGCAAATTACTTCAGACTGGTTATCCCCACTCCATTCTATGCCACCTGCTCCATCATTCCACTTCAGCAGAAACAACCAGACATCAGGCTAGCTTAGTAGACAGATTCTTTTTGGTTTTCAGCCCTTATCTATCCCTCACAGTCTTTTCTTTTGCCATTCATCTATGCAAAAGTCAAAAACAATCTAGTGAAAAGGGTAAAATATCAGTATTGAAAGGTGTTGCTCATATTTGCCACTTCTCAATTTGTTTGTTTTTTTTTTTCTTGATGGCCCAGCTTTTATAAGGACCCCGTTTATTAAAACCCAAGTCACTGACACAGGCATGCAGAAGAGCAACATGAACAAATCAGGTTAAATAGTTAAATACAATAGTCTCCAGGTTCAGAAAGAACATAAACCTGTTGCCCAGCTCCTGGGTAGATGAAATTATGCCCCCAACTTGGATGTCCACAAGTCCCAAGAGAGCTTCAACTGTGTCCATCTGTCAGAGTTAAGGTCATTGAAATTTGAACACCTATGTAGCACATTTGTGTAGGTAAACACAGAACTTTTCCTCCTGGTAGACATAATAAACAGATTTTTGCCCCCCCCTGAAAGTCACAGGGTGTTTGGAAGGAAACTCCAGTACTTGTTCTAAAAAAATAATTCACTTGTGAGTACTTAGCTTGATAAAAATACCAGAATCTGGCCCTTAAAATACAGAATGGCTAAGGCTGGCCAGAAACCACAGCTACTCAGCAGAGGTTTTTAAGAGCAAAAACTTCCCTGGAACCAGCCTCCCCTGGTATTTTCTTTCATTTTGAAACAAGGTGAACTAAAACCTCGCCAGACAAACATCACCATAACCACTAACTGCTGGTCTCTAATCAAGTGCTGGATGCTGTGCCAAACACCATCCCCCAAGAAGTGAAATGAGGGCTCAGCAGTGCTCCTCCTCACATTAATCCAGAACATTTTAAGAGTTTGAACTCTGGCCATGGAGGAGCCAAGCACGTTATTTCTAATGGCTTCTGCCTTCCTGGCTCAAGATTTTTTCCCACACCGGACAACACACTGCCCATAATAAAACACAGTTTCATTATTCCGAGGGTTGACTCTTCAAATTAGTCTAAGTGGGAGAACTGGGCAAAAAGATGGACTGCCCAAGTTAATTTAGCCTGTTATCAATTCAATAGGCTTAAATAGGCAGTGAAAGTGTTTCATAAGTGTTCATTGTTCAGAGTTCAAGCTAATACCTTCTGCTAAATTGCATTTTGAAGTTTAATCACAATCTACTTTATGTTTCTTTTGGTAATTGGGATCTCTCCACAGTATAATATAAAGAAATTAAAGTAATGGGCTCCTCTGATGGAAGTTTAAATTTTAGAAGTTTGTCTCAAAGTGTGAGTTCCTGAAATAACCTAGGACCTTTCATCCAAATAAAGCATTATGGGTTTTTATCATTAAGAAAGTCTCATATTATTACAGGCAATAACAACAAGATAACCATTATTTTAAATTTTGGTGTTCTGGACCATAATTAATGGGAGTAGTTTCAACCCCTTGCCCTGACACAGCCACGCATGAACTGTCTCGCTTGGCATAGGAGCTGTTGGGGAACTGGCTGCTGTTCATTTTGTCCAAAACGTTAAATCTCTGCATTTTCTTTACCGAAGGGAAAAACAGTGAGAAATGCTCATTTCTGGGCAGCGTTTTGCTCCGGGGAGGGATATGGATACTGGGAAATGGCACCCAGTAAGCTGTGACTGACGCGCCGTCCCCGGTCCGGGCACTTGTCCAAACGCATGTTGTCAAGTCCCTTACGCCTGGTATCGGTTCTTTCAATGCCAGGCTGGTTTGTTGTTTTTTTTTTTCCCTCCCTCATCTTTCTCTCCTCCATCAGCTCCTTGTATTTCTTGCACCTTAGGCATTATGCTGTGAACAAACGCATTTCCCTGCCACCGCATACTGCATAAGCACCCTAAAACCTTTGTTTGCAGTGTGACTGCTCTAATCACGTCAGCAGAGATCTGACATGGAGGCTTCTCCTTCTGAGAAACAAAATAAACACAAATATCTTGCTGTATGTAGAAGCAAAGATGAGGATGGAGGTGCTTTAAATCTGCTGCTGTGATTTACAGCTCTTTTTCTTCTTCTAATGGCCTTGCTGCTATTCTTCCGAAGACAATAAATACAGAAACATTCTATTTTATTGCTAAAAATAATTAGCAGATAATTGAGTTCTACGCAGCTTTCATGAACGGCAAAGCAAAACATACAATTTAAAAAGGGAGCAATCCAGGCAAACTATGTATGTAATAATAATGAAAAAACTCAGCTATCATACTTAATGATCAGAAAAACATTGGACAAAATAAAGCTGACAAGACAGCTGTAAGGTTTATTGTGTGCTGCATGCATGTATATACGTGTGCTCACTCTCCTGCCAGCAAGAACTGGAGAGTCACCTACAGAATTCAAAGTTATTTTATCCAGTTGCACTAAAGGAGACCCTGTCCCTCAGCCTGGAACTGAAAACAGATGGAATATAAATACTATTTGAAAGGGCATTATGGCTCCTGACAATAAAGTATATTTCCTGCAGTAAAAGGCTGAAATTAATGTACCCTGTCAAATAAACACATGACTTCATGGTATCTCTAATTCATAGATGTTTGAAGTAGTAGGAGCATAAAGCATTGTCACAAATAATTTTATATCAAAATCTTTATGAACTGGCATTTTTATAGCAATTTTCAATAATTCCAGCTACACTTATGTCAACCTGGCATAATTCTATTGACTTTTACAGAACCACTTCAGGTTTGGGAGCAAGTCTGCAATGCACAGAAATTGTACAGTAAAATTTCCACTGTATACAAAGGAAACAGATGTAAGTCCAGATGTAGATGGTGAACTCTCTGTTACCTGACACATTTCATCCTTTTTTTTCTGTCTTACAAATGATGTATCATAGCTAAAGTAAACTTACAGGCTCTGTGCAGAAATTAGTGGCTGAAGTGTCTGATTCAGTGTTGTGAGAAAGCTAAACCATGATATCCTAACAGTCCTCTCTGACCTCAAAACTATAAATCGCTTACTGGCAGAAACATGCAAACAAAAGAGCCATCACAAAAAGTTTTCAATTTGTCAAAAGAAATAAAACGAGTCAGTAATTCTGAAATAAATACAGAGAAGAGAATAGAACCTTAGGGTTTTGATCCAGTTCAGGGCAATACAGAAACTGTAGCAGTGAATAAAGACTGGTGGCAGGCAGCTCTGTTGTTGAGGTGTACAGAGGCAGTTCCTCAACTAAAGCCTGGTAACCTTGTTTTCCTGGAAGATATGTTTGGTAGAGCCTGGGCAAGGGTATATACGCAGGGAGAACTGCCAACAGAGAAATAAAATGTGACTAGGATTGAGAAAGCAAGGTGTGCTCTGGAGCAATGAATACTCATTTGGGGTGCAAAATCCAGGCAGTGTACATCCCCTGGGTCCCCTCTGCAGACCCAGGCCCTTCCTGCAGGCAACATTCTCTGCCGGGCCATGGAAAAGTGAGTCCTAGCAGGCACAGCGGCAGCTCTCTGCTGTTTAAGGATTTCTGCAGCCAGGGGTGAGCTCGAGGCGAGGGGCCGGGCCAGCCCTCCACCTTTGCAGTCTCTTGACGGCACAACCTGGCTACGGTGGGAGCTGGGACCTGGTTGGGTGCGGGGCAAGGCAGCATCAGAAGGGGGACGAAGCTGCGAAGCGCCGCGTCCCGGCAGCAGGCAGCCAGCACTTCCCCTGTGACCCAATTAGCCACTCCGTCGGAACTAATCAATAATGGCATTTCTGAAGCCAAGCAGGCAAGGGCTGCTGGCTCGGCCCTGCGCCACGGAGGTGGCGTCTCTGGGGGAAGCCACGGCCCTGCCTGCCCTGGTCACCCCAGAGGGGGCAAGTCTGAGGTGTGGCCAAGAGCCACCCGGGCGTGGACTTTCTTTTCAGGGCATCGTCAAGATGAGGATAGTAGTCTGAGTAACAGAGCACATGTAGTGATTACATTTAAGAAAGGGGAGAAATCAATGACAACCCTGTTGGGCTGACTCAAACAACAAGGAAAGGGTAGAGCCATTTTCTGAGGTTATACTAATAACATTTACTGACTGCAGGAACTCATCAATGCAGAAGAGGATCCAGATAATGGGCAGAAAAACCTGGAAATCACTGAGGTCTGGAGTAACAGAAACAAGACAGAGTTCAACAGCATAAGTACAGGACACTGTACTTTGGGGATTGATTCAGGACACCCAACAATTCTCGTTTGGAACCTTGTTTTAATTAATGAATCACAAGATTCCTCTGAACCCCAAAGTGATGCCACTGTGAAGGTGTCACACATCACTCTGTGCTACAGCTGTGGGCACCCTGCAGGTGAAGCAATGCTGAAGTGGGAGTTTTGAAGATTTAAGCTTTGTACTTACATATCTAATGTAAACAGTACAAATCCTCCAACATCTGAAACTTTCAATGTAGTTAAATTCTAGGTAAGTTCTGGTCATATTCACTGTGTCAGGTGGACTGGACTGTGCACACTGAATTGTCCTACCCCTTTACTGCCCCCACAATCTGCTTCTTACTCCTTCAGGAAACTGAAAGTTGATGTCCCACATTAAAATATGGTCTTTATAAGCAATCACGAGACACTCTGTGGAGGTTCAAGAAAATACTGTCCACATTTTAATCAGCTAGGAAGCCAAAAGAACCTTAAGAAGATGCAGCCAACACGTTACTCTGGTTGCTGCTGAGCTTTGGGGAGCTGTTTTCCTGCTAGGACAACACATATTTAAATTACCTGACTCAAAGACAGAGGAAAAATGTTCTTATTATGAGGTCAAACTTGTTCTCTAATTCTGAAGGAATCCTGTGGACTGACAGGAGACACTTCCCCAGCACTATGATAAGGGCAAGTAGTTGAGGTTAGATAAAGACATAAGCTAAAATGTTGCAGTGACCAGCATCAACACATGTATCACACCTTAATAATGAATTAGGTTCAAGGTGGTCCTTTCTCAGCCTCTCTCCTCTCCTGTCAGCTTCTTGAACCTGTGTTGACTTTTCTTGTTCAACTTTTCTTCCTGATCCTTCCACCAAATGTGTGGGTTACAGGCACATGTCTCCTGGCTCTCAAAGCCAGCAGAGAATCTCACTTGCATCTGAGTAATCAAAGGACATTTAGGAGCTATCAGGTGGACTTCTCTTTTTTGCAGCCCTCTCCCTGCCACTGCCACAAATTGGTAGCTTTCAGGGAGACGGCTGCAGCCAGTATAAGCTTTGATAATAGGAATGGCAGCTGAAATTTAAACTTAGGTATTTCTATTACAGAGAGGAAAATGTGCAGCCACAGAAGGGTTTCTCATCATCTGAAATTTCAGACTGCTGTGTGTGACACTGTGGGGCCCATTTCTCACAGCCATGACGGCTGGCTTCAGAGTAGTTCTGGGACTTTACGGGAAGAGCCAAGCATCAGTACAGGAGCTGTAAGCTGAGCTGATTATCACCCTAAAACGCTCTGCTGGGATCAACAACTTCGTGGTTCTGCCTGAGACCAGCCTCCCATAAGTCTCTCCGTCGTGACAGATGAGTCTGGGCTGGTGGGATGTGTAAGAAGAATGCAGGTTTATCTAGCTGTGCATTTGAGAGGTCTACATACATATATCCCCTTTTTATGCATTTCCTTTTGCTGCCTTCTCTGTGGTTTTGCACCAATATCTACGCCCATGAGGAAGAAGGCAGTTTCTGGCAATTTTACCAAAAAGCTGCTACATTCCAGGTCAGTCAACAGCTTAAATGGAAGCAAGGAATTTTGTCTTCTCCTGAGAAGTAAATATACATAGACATTCTCTTTGTACATACTGAAATATTTAAATATGTAAAAATATGGATTATAATTAGGGGCAAGTTAGAATAGATTTGAATGTTTAGCATACCCTTGGTAACTCTTGTTTCAGTTCTCTATGATGCCCTCCATACAAAAAGATACTTCACCATAATTGTGCCCTTTCAGTGCAATCATGTAAATTTTGCTCTTATTCACATTGTTCTTCCTTTATGAGCTTTGCCATGGTTAGCGTGGCCATCCTGGCAGGAAGGAGGGAAGGACCCCCACAGAGTCTGGGCTCACAGGATTAAAGCTTCTAGGAGTGGGTGGGGAATTTTATTTCCCAGAGTCCCACGGGGCTGCCCTTCATACAAACTTCAGCAGACTGTAATGCCCACAACTAAATCCTGGGAACTAGGTTTTCATAGTGACCTCCAGGTACAATAATTTCTTCTGCAATAACCTAGGTGTTGATCAAGAGAGTTTATTTGTGGGTCCAGAGATCATACATCATTGGAATGGGGACCATAAAAATGACAGATCTTTGAATAGTTAGAGATCTGCTTTCTCATGGCTCTGCTCCTTATGGAGACATTTATAGCTGTGCAAATTTATTAGGGTTTTGCAGGAAAGCAAATGCAGAGCTCATCATATAATTATAATTTCTGCTGTTGAGCTTCTTCCTATTTTTGTTTATTTATTATGCCAATGTATTTTGAGTCTTTGAGTTGCAACCCCCTTGCATGCACACATTTTCCTCTCTAGATATTTGATAAAATTGTTTGCTGGATATATGAAGTTGCTTCTTGTTTGGACCTTTTCAGCAGCAGACCCCTCAGGCCTGCAGAGAAAGGTTGAAAACCATTGATTAGGGCTATGCACAGGGGAACAGCAGTGACCTGCAGCAGCTGTTTGTCAAAGCCTGCAAAACACTAGTGACAAAACTAATTAATACATTTCTCCACTCGATGCATTGTATGTAATGCACATGCTAGCAGTGAACTATACTATTTCACTGCAATCCAAATATCTTGTGGTAATATGACAATGGTACTCTAATGATTTGGTTTTTGTAATGTCTTTAAAAGGTACAGTGTGAGAACAGCGGTGTGGTTTGGTTTGCTTCTCCTGCTGTGTTTAGTTTCCCTCTTATTTTGTTTCTCTCTGAACCCTCAATGTTTAGAGTAAATAATGTATCAATATTATTGAAACAATTTGAAGAAGTTTTCATAATATTTCCAAGTCGGCTTCTATCCACAATGTTGTTTCACTAAAACACCTGTTTTTCTATGTTAGTTCTTTCCCTCATAAGGAATAGATCTCAATAAGAGTCTAATTCCACATTTACTTGCTATATCTCAATAAAATGGAGAGCTACTTGTTCCATCTACTAAAATACACATCAGCACCTACATGAACACATTGTGCAACTAAATAGAAGTCCACATTTCTATAGTTTTAAGGTGCAGTAAGATGTAAAAATCCCAAACCCTCTATGCTGTAGTTTAGCCTGCAATTATGACCATTACTCTTCATCTTGAGGAAGGTGGAATACAGTGCTGCAACATGCATGTGTCTGCACACACACTTCCAGACCTCATGGACCCTTAGATGAAAAGTTTCAAAGTTTTGCTTTACACTGTAAAAGAAAAATCTGAGAGTTTTTAAGATTGTGACATTCTGTAAGATGAAGCTGAAAGGAGTTTGTAAGTTTAAAGTCCAAAAAGGAAAAAAAAAATACACAAAATGCCCAAACCTTCAGAATTAAACACATTTATACACTATTAAATGTATTTATACTCATGAGTATTTGCAGACAGGCTGATACTAAGAAATCCATCTATTAAATGACTATTTCACTTTTGAAGTGTACTCTGCTTGTACGTTTAATAAAATTCTAGGAATAAAGAAAGACTTCAAAGAAAAAAAAAAAATGTTATCCATGCCACCCACACTGATCCACAGATCATTTCAATAAAAGCATTCCTTAAAAAGGCATGAAAAAAGTCCCAAAAAGTGTCTACCCAAAATTGCAGACTTTTTTTTTTTTTTTTTGTTACCTAGGTGTCTCTTTGGACATTGGGGCTTGATGATAAAGTTTTTTGACCCCTTGCCATTCAGCTCCCCCTGGGGATGATCAATGTGTAACACTTGGTGAGTAGATGCAATAACACTGAAAAGATTTCTCCAATCAAGCAGCAGAAATTAACATTTAGCAGCTGATTTGTGCCTGTCTCCTGACACAGAGTCCTTCCTCGGGGGCTTTTTCAGGGCAGTCCTTCTCTAAGGACAGTTTTGCTTCAAAACTTTCTTCCCCTCCACTGAGAGAGTTGGGATCCCTCCTGACAGCTGGATCTGAACCAGGAGCTTTGATTCAGCTCCTGCTGA
>NW_008600726.1:59968-130336 GCF_000691845.1 Merops nubicus
CAGCTGGCCTCAGAGGATGCTGGATCAAGGCTGGAGGGTCTGGGAAACATTAACTATACATGGTGAGTGGAGCCAAGAGATAAAGCTGGTCGAAAGGGGGAGAAGGAGACAAAAAAAAGCATTCCCAAGAGGAGTTGTCTTCTTTGTTTTCTATTTACACTTTGAACCACACAGTGAAGTGAAAACATGAAGTTTTCAGCCTTTACTACTAGGTGCTCTGAGGAAAATGAAAATCTGCCACGTCACACCAAGGAACAGGCAAATAACTATTTTTCCTGTCTGAATACATATGATTACATATCCTCTTTCTTCCTCTGGTGCCTTGTCATACCAGCCTCTGCCTCCTATTTTTAAGGCAGCTACCTGCCCCTTGATTCTTACTGCACAAATCAAGCCAAGCCATTGCCCATCTTTGCACACCGAGAAAATCCCCTTTCATAGACAAAATACCTAAGGGTTTGTTCTGTAGCATTCCCATGATTCTGCTGGAAGAAAAAATCAAATGTCTCCTGCGTGAGAAAGGGTTTAATTGCTCTGGTTAGAAGAATTAATCTAGGCAAGCACAAATACAAAGAAAGGGAATACCTCTTGTTGGAGACTGAATTTTGCTCTTGGATATGTACCTGTAACTTCTTCTGAAGTTAACAACATATCAAAGGCAGGATTAGGTCATAGGACATTTGCATCATGAGCCGTGGATCCAGGTCAAGGGTGGGAACAAAGATCATCTTAATAAGCTTCAATATTTTCATTGCCTACCTGCTCCATTTCTGTAAAGGTGCTCTGCTCCTCATCTTCCTCCTCGATATCCGACTCTCCCACAGCAATAGGAACACAAATGGACAGGTCAGGATTGGTCATAAAATCATCATCTGTAATTGCTAGGTGTTTCTCCCCATTTTTATTCAGTCCATCCTCGGTGTGGTTCTCTTTGTGATTCTCCATGTCCTTGCCAAGCTCCGCGGTTGTGTGACTGTTCACAAAATTGTTAAGGGCACCTGTATTCTGGGCAGCAAGCTTCATCATCGCCTTCTTTTCAGCCGTCGTCTTGGGGTGCCGGAGGACATGGCAGCAAAAATTCCACATTGTGCTTTTCACATACTGAAGCCCCCTGTTGATCCGAGCAAAAGCAAGCTGCAGGTTGTTCAACTCCCCGTCCTCGTCTGGTGCTGAGAGGTTGTCAGCGCTGAAAGAGCTTAGCAGCAAGGCCAGGAACAGGTTGAGCACCTGAAATGAGTAAGATCAAAAGGAAATCAATGACCCTCACATGTGGAGGATGAATGCTTGGTCTTGGAAGCAAGAAGGTCTGAGTCTCATCCCATCTGTGCCACTCTAACACCACCAGTGTTCATGGAACTACCTCTAATTATAGGTGGTCTCATTATGTCAGGGGGGTGGGGGGGAAGTTTCAGACATTTCCGAACACATTAATTTCAGGTTGAAGTGCTGGGATCTAAACCCCAAGCCCTGAATCAGGGTTGATATGTGGATGATGCCCACAGCCAGGCAGGAGAGATCTTCCTCTTGGTTTCCTCTCAGCCTTGGGTGAAAAACAATTAGGAAATTACCACCAGGTGCCCTGCCTTTAAAGTTAACATCAGGTGTCCCACCTTGAGGTCCTTTCCAACCCCTAACATTCTGTGAATCTGTGTAAGCTGGCTCTGTTGGCAGTGAATGGGGGAAGCTTGTCTATCTAGTGGATGCACTATGTAGGGCTTCCAGTTATTGGAAGGGCTCCCTGACCATCCACTGCAAGCAGGGTTCCCAGCAATGGTGGGACAAGATCAAGACCAGGACAGAAAGAGGGTTATGTGTGCAATAATGCTTGGAATTGGACTATTATGATTGGAATTGGACTGATGACCTGGTTTACTCCTTCCCCCATTTCTTGGTTTCTAACTTAGCTCACTCCTTTCTTTGCTACATCATATAACACGAGTGAATACGTTGGTCTATTTGTTCCTCCTCTTGTTAGCCACCTCATATCTTCCCTATATTCTTTGCAGTGGGATGGTAAACTCTTTTCTGTATGTATCCTGCTAATGGCAACATCCTTCCTACTGGGGCACACAGTCAGCAACACCCCAAAATACAGAAAAGATAAATCTCAGAAACAGAATATGGGATAAAATTTTCATTGGAATGTATATAGTGCAAATATTCTCATAAGTGGCTGTATAATGAATTTCCTGTAACTGCCAGTATTCCATCTTGGAGAAAATCACTAATTGCAACATTATTTGACATCCAGAAGGGTAGTGTATACATGTAGAAAGAGACTACAGAAAGATTGCTTTCAGGACCTTTTTGGTTTGTGAATTTTCATATTTATATTTTGTAGTATATACTGGGCAAACCTGAGAAGTGGGTAAATATGAACCTCATGAGGTTAAAAAGGGCAAGTATGAAGTCCTGCACCTGGGTCAGGGCAATCCCTGGTATAAATACAGGCTGGGGGATGGTGGAATAGAGAGCAGCCCTGCAGAAAATGACTTGGGGGTGCTGGTGGATGAAAAGCTGGTCATGAGCTGGCAATGTGCACTCGCAGCCCAGAAAGCCAGTGGCATCCTGGGGTGAGTCAAAGGACTCGTGGCCAGCAGATTGAGAGAGGTGATTCTACCCCTCTGCTCTGCTCTGGTGACCCCACCTGCAGTGCTGTGTACAGCTCTGGGGCTTAAGAAAGAGATGGACCTGTTGGACTAGGTAAAGAAAAGGTTAAAGGAAACAGTCAGCAAACAGGAACACCTCTCCTACTGAGAACAGGCTGAGAGAGTTGGGGTTGCTCAGCCTGGAGAAGAGAAGGCTCTGGGGACATCTTATTGTGGCCTTCCAGTACTTAAAGAGGGCTTGTAAGAAAGGTGGGGACAGACTTTTTAGCAGGTCCTGTTGCAAGAGGACAAAGGGTGATGGTTTTAAACTAAGAGAAGGGAGATTCAGTCTAGATATAAAAGAAGAATTTTTTTACAGTGAGGGTTTACAATGGAACAGGTTGCTCAAAGAGGTGGTAGACGCCCCATTCCTGGGAACATTCCAGGTCAGGTTGGACATGGCTCTGAGCAACCTGCTCTAATTAAAGGTGTCCCTGCTCACTGCAGGGGTGTTGGACTAGATGACCTTTAAAGG
This sequence comes from Merops nubicus, assembly GCF_000691845.1. Classification (NCBI taxonomy): domain Eukaryota; kingdom Metazoa; phylum Chordata; class Aves; order Coraciiformes; family Meropidae; genus Merops; species Merops nubicus. The sequence continues at coordinate 63,092 of NW_008600726.1, forward strand.
TCCCTTCCAACCCAAATGATTCTATGACTCTATGATAATGCTATACATATGTATGACAGTGAAACCAAAGAGTACATTTGGAAACATTTCTAAATATTTGTATGCATTTTCATAGATAGTATTGATTTAAATATCCTCTGGGCCATGAAGAAAATCTATCGTGACTGTGAACAAACATCTAAGAGGTCAAACAGTTTCAAAACCTTTTCCCTCCAGGCAAAACCAAACCACCACAACCAGGATTAATGTGGCCAAATCTGAGCAGGCTTGGTCCTGGAAATGATGCTATTAGTCAGGAAAAAAATCCTGAAGATTTTCACAGGTATTATGAGAAGATCCCAACTGAACTGGAGACTGTAAGTTGACTTCCTCTTGTTCCTGCAACTTCAGAACTGTCTACCTTTGCTGGTAATGCATGGCAAAAATAGACACAACTACACATTTGGGTGATGTATTTGATGATTTAAATATCTTTTTATGCTCTTCTCTCTCCTCCCACCTAAATAAAATGCTACCCAATACATAAACCCAGCCACTTCTAGAAGGCTAGTCCCAGTAACACGTCTTGCAGGCTGATCACCAGTTGCTGTGTATGGGATATTACATCTGCTTGTTGTCTTTTCTGTGCCTGACTGACAAGGGCAAGAAGCTCACAGCACAGGTAGATCCCTGAGATGATGGGAATGCAGCAAAGGTGTCTCAGACTAATATCAGCTAAAAAAATATTTACCTAAAATAAAGTAGGACCAAATTGCCTAGTATGAACTCATCTGCTGCCTGTACAAGGTGGGTGGGTGCCAGCTCTGTGGCACTGCTGCAGCACTTTTGCCACTCCAGCAATAAAACAGATTTCATGAAGACATTTTCTCTGTGATCTCTTAATGCCACCAGAAATACCTGTAAGTCCCCTGGCTTCTCTCTTTCTGATAGCATTTTAAATTGATAAAGCCTGCTAGACCGAAATAAACAGTATAAAAAATACTTATATTAAGCTGGGCCTTACCAAAGAGCCACAAGCTTTTGCTATCATCCCCTGACCTTGTTCTGTCTTATTTCAAATATTCAGAATATGTGAACTGGAGTTTGGAAAATCTGGTCTTAATCACCTTGGTGACACTGCATTTGAAATGTCTTGTCAGTACTATTTTGTGAAGTACTCTTTGCAATCACTGTGATTATAAATGAAAGCAGTTGGTAGCACAGCAGATGCCCATGTCCATTACCAACTGCTGAACAAACTACTGCTACACTGAGCACCGCCCTGCTCTAAAGGAAAGGGAGATTAGAGCTAATTGTTTCTTAGCTCGTCCATCATACTGGAGTGTCACTGACAGCCTGTGTGGGTCTCCTCTTAATCATTGCCGCAGTCTGCTATGAATCAATCTTTCATTTCACATCCCACTCAGGTAGGGAGTTGAAAGCCAGAGCATTGGATATACTTCCAGGCAGGTGGGAGCCCATCAGTGAAAGAGTCACTGGTACAATCACTTTAGCTGTTTTCAGTTAAGTTGGATGGAAGGATGGTGTCTCAGAGATAACCACATTGGTACAAGTGACCTGAAAATAAGCATGTATGTAGAGAAGAGACACTGCCCAGGTCACCAGTGCAGATGGAGCTTGGAACAAGCCACAACATGTGTCTCCTTCCCAGTGGCAACCTAGGGACATGGGAAGGAGCTGGAGGAAGGGAGGGGATAAAGAAATACAGAATAAAAATCTTCTGGACTTTACAGGTTCAATACAGTTACCTTAACAGAGGTGTCTACTGTTGTGTGAGGTTATCTGAGACTTCTGCACCAGACCTACAGGAGATGTGTCTTCCTAAAGCTCCAGCTATCACTCAGCCAGGGCATGACAGAGTGTTGCAGCAGGCAACAGACCAGTGGTGTTTAGGAAACAGAATCACTCTTCAAGGATCACAGCTGCCCCCAGACTCAGACACCAAAGCTTGAGGGTCTAATGGGGCATCTGAGTCTCATTTTGATCAAAAGAAATTAATCACACAGATAACAGAGCCTGACAAGCTACAGGTGACTTGTTAGGACTGCACACATCTGCCAAAAACTGGCTCAAGCCCTAGACCTCTGCAGACTCTAGTGGTAGCTCAGACACTTTCTCCACTCATTAATCCTCCATGTAGGCATCCAGATTTTGTTATCTAAAGCTGAATTTCATCCTCTACTTAATTCTGCTGTTCACAGAAGAACTTGTTTGAAATTCCTTGTTTTACTTTTCCATATTTATTTTGGATGTCAAACCCCAGTTACATAAGTTCATCCAGATACACCTGCAGGTGCACATAATAGGTGGCAACGTTCTTGGTGTTGTTATTTACCACGGATTATTAAGGCAATGTTGTTTGCTTCCCAGAAATGCCGCTGACATTTTGCACAAAGAGCTATTTGCACTTCATGCTTTTAGCCAAAAATAAATCTCAAATATCGTTCCCTCCTTCCTTTATGAGCAGGTAACCTCAGAATTGTGTTGCTGGGCGTTCAAACAGAGCGAACTGCTGTGTAAGCACTTTGTGTTTACTTATCCCCCCCATTTCACTGTACACTGCATTTTCCAGAAAAATAGAGGCTCAACCCATGACACACCACATTTCCTGTAAAAGGTTACTAATAATATCCAGTCCTCCCGGTTGCTAACGCAATGCTTTCAGTTTAAGTAAAACCAAACTAAGGACTGATGTAGTTCTCAAAAGCAAGGGTGGGTTTGCATGTCCGTATGGATCCCCTTAAAAAAGAAATCTGCTTTCCAGTGACATTGAGCTGCCAAACTATGAAGGCAGGTCATTTTTTGGGTCTCTGAGGTTAGGAATCAAATGAGAGATGCACTCAAAGCAACCCCATCTCTTTCAGCATAATGGTGTTAAGTATTTACCCTGATGACAATTCAGCATGGTTCTATAGGCTTTCTTTTGATTCAGTTCTTTTGAATTCTACTGAAACCTAAGCTAGCTTGTGTTGACTCTCTTGCAGCTAGATTAAAATTAGGGTGCATCCCAAATCAGGCCAAATAATTAACATAGAATCATAAAGTCAATATGTTAGGTTGGAAGGGATCCATGAAGATCATCGAGCCCAACTCCCTGCTCCTCTCAGGACTACCTAAAACTAAACCATATGACTAAGAGCACTGCCCATTACTTGCTGAGTCCAGACAGGTGTCCAGAAAGCTCATCTTAGTGTCAGTCTGGTACTCCGTGCCCCATGTGGTGGCCAACCTTGATAACCAGGCAGCCTTCACCAGATGAGAAGAGAGCTCAGGATATTTCAGCCCCATCCTGAGCAGAGCTGCAGCACATAGGTAGCAAGCCTGGCATTGTGCAAAGTGCTGCACCAATTCTTTGGGCACAGCAAGCAAAGGGGACAGAAACACGAAGCCATGAAGCTAATTCCTAGCTCCCCAGCTAAAAAGACAAAGCAGGCTGCTGGAAGAACATCTCCTCCCCAGTAAGCCCTAGGATGGGGCTGCTGGTGGAGACTGGGAGCTACACATGCTGCAGTTTGCACCCCTCAGCTCCATCGCCTCCTTTTGTTATGGCCAGCACAGGACAAAACCAGACTGCTTCATTTCAGATGGCACCCTCTTAAAAAATATTTCTTCAAACTCTGTTGCTAAAATTAAAATGGTTTTTGGAGCAAAAGCATGTGAGCATGCCCTCATTTTCCTTCCATTCTTGTACTTGCCTTGATTTGGCAAAAATGGAGTGATATAAATCTTTATTTCTTTAACCTTCCACCTGTCATCCAGTCAGTGTGGATAATTCTGTATTTTATTTAACTAGGAGTGAGAATGAAGCTGCACCTGCACAAGTTCAACGTCAGGGTTAAGCCAGCTCTAGAGTGAGGTCCTCAGCGACTGGTCTTGTTTGACTGCAGAGGATCTCAGATGAGCTCACCCACATGGCATATCTTCTAATGGGATCTGTCTTGACCACACACTGCCAACAAAATGAGTTTGATTTTCAAACCCCTGATTTTTTTTCCTTTGCATGAAGTTTAAATGAACTTTCACACTGTGCAGCAACTAAGGCCAGTCATTCCCATCTGCCCAGACCACCCAAAACAAATCCTAGTAGGCTGGAATGAAAAATAGGATCACTCTTGTAAGGGGGAGGTCCATAAAGTAGAGAAGTTCAGGAGCTGCTCTCATGAGTATTTGTTTGCTTATAAACCCACAGGACCCCTGAAACAACTGCAGATGTGTACTGTCCTCTCATTTGCAGGAGCTGGAGGATTGGAATGACAACTGAGGGAAGCTACAAGGGACCTACATCATCTGAGGGTGCTTCCCTGTAGAAGAGAATTCTCCTAGGAACCAGCTAAGCAGGTTTTTCTGTAACAACAGGGTCCAGAGCAGAAAACATACCCCATTAGTGAATTCTGTCATGCAAAAAAGAAAGCAGTTAAAACATAACCCACCCCCGTGGCAGCACATTGCCACTGCTGTCACTTGGCTGCCTGGAAAACCTGAGAGTGCAGCATGGTGAGACAGCTGCCAGGGTCACCAACTGCTCATCTAATACTTTTTTTTTGTGGATAAAACAGAGCCTGTTCACCTCAACCTATTCACACCCACTTCTCCAGCAGTGCTTGCCAGACAGAGACCAGCAAGATGCTCCTCAGGCACTTTCTGACCAGTAGAAGAAACTGATTTTCTTCCTTCCTGTTTGTTTTCTGGTAGCAGTAGACATCTGCACTGTTCTTTGGCTAGCACAGGTAGAAAAGATGCAGTTTTCTCTTTTGAGACCTTGATGAATTCTAGCAAGCCTAATATAATATGTATCAATTAATTTATTTTGTTTGCTGTAGCAAAATCCATGAAGCTGCAAAAAATCTGCTCATGAAGGGGTTTTCACTTCACAGCTAGGAAGTGTGAGATCTGTTTAAGACACAGAAATATAGTAACAGATCATCTAGTCCATCTCTCTGCCTCCAGAGGACTACTTCTTTCCTTGGAAATATATTTTCCAGTCCTTTGTCCATTTTCATTCCAGGGCAAAGTTTACCAAGAGAGAGTACTCCCACAAAAAGCAATTTCCATGAGCAGTTATTTTCTATACTTTCTATTATTTCAGCTATTTGTGCTTGGATAAGAGGCTTATGGCCTCCCAGCCCAGTTTCCCTTTATCCTGTAGTCAATCTCATAATCCCATTCTTGTGATATCTCAGTTTCCCAACATTTAAATGATCGTGATACCAAAAGTATGGCATGAGGTCCTTGTGGCCAGCACAGGTTGGAGCAGGACTGATCTCCTTCGTGTTTCCTGCACAGGATCAGCCAGATAAACACAGGGAAATGGGGATATGGATTTCCTGCCTCGCAGCCATACAGCTTCCCAAATGGACTGTGTTGGATCCTACAAGGCAGGCTTGCAATTGTACATGAGAGGTTTGAGGGGCACTATATAACCAGCTTGTTGCAACAGGAATTTTGTTGTTTTTTTTTTTTTTTAATCAACTCCTTGTTAATCACAGAGTGGTAGGGATTGGAAGGGACCTCTGGGGATCATCTAAGTCCAACACCCCTGCTAAGGCATATTCCCCTCATGCGGGTTGCACAGGATCGTGCCCAGGTGGGTTTTGGATGTCTCCAGAGCAGGAGACTCCACAACCTCTGTGGGCAGCCTGCTCCAGGGCTCTGGCACCCTCAAAGTAAATGCATTTTTCCTTATGTTTAGGTGGAAATTCCTGTATTCCAGTTTGTGTCCATTGACCCTTGCCCTATCACTGCTCACCACTGAAAAGAGTCTGGCCCCATCCTCTTGACCCCTGCCCTTTAGATATGGATAAACATATGGACAAGCAGATCCCCTCTCAGTCTTTTCTTCTCCAGGCTAAACAGATCCAGGTCTCAACTTTTCCTCCTAAAACAGATGCTCCAGTCCTCTCATCACCTTTGTAGCCCTCCACTGGACTCTCTCCAGTAGTTCCTTGTCTCTCTTGAATTGGGGAGCCCACAACTGGAGACTGTACTCCAGATGTGACCTCAATAGAGCAGAATAGAGGTTGAGGAGAACCTCCCTCAACTTGGTGAAATAACTGGCTTCTCTGTTTAAAAAATAAGAAAATGAAACTTAATAAAAACGTTGCACCAAATTCATCCCATTTCCCATGTAAAGCCCCTGTACTAGTTTATGATGGTGATGAGAGTGGATGTTCTCCACAGGACAGAAAAAATGGAACTAATATGGTAGGGATAATGCTCTCACATGCAAATACCAAAGTGGCTATAACTTCAGTGATTGAACAGGAATTTCTGTTTTCCCTAAGGAAGAAGAGAAAAAGGTTACACTTGATGATCTTAAAGGTCTTTTTCAGCCTAGGTGATTCTATGATTTTTCCCCTAGCCTCACAGCTACCATGTACAGGCATTTCTCCTGCCCATGCAGGACAGTGCTCACAGACAGTATGCCTGAGAACCAAAGCCCTGGGACAAGGCTGGAATGAACAGTCCCTTTGGGGAGCCAAAGGCAGCTAGGGTTCTTTTTCTAGAGAGGCTAGAGACATTTCATATGGTCAGAGGAGCTTGAGCCCTGTGTCCCATCCTTAATGTCATGGCTGCACAGGTGAGATGAAATGGAACAGGTTGCCCAGAGAGGTGGTAGATGCCCCATTCCTGGAAACATTCCAGGTCAGGTTGGATGGGCTCTGAGCAACCTGATCTAATTGAAGGTGCCCCTCCTCACTGCAGGATGACCACTAAAAGGTCCCCTCCAACCCAAAGCATACTATGAAATGAAGGAATAAAAGTGCTTTTTCTCTCCACTGACTGTGAAAAATAGGTCGGGTGGCTGACACAGCTGCAGCTATCTGCAGGTAGACCCTAGAAACTGCCTCCTCACCTCCCCCACGCATCCCATGAGTGTTTTTGTGGTATTTACCCCATGGCCAGGAGCTTTGCTGACCGTTCTCCACACTGAGTATTGACATTAAGTTTCCCTGGTGGTCTCTGGGGCAGCCAGTTGTCTCCAGGCAGTGCAAGGCAGAGAAGTGATGCTGGATGGTGGTTGTTCTCACCCATGCCTGATGGGATGTGCACATGTTGGGGGAATGGTCACCCTATTTCTTGCTTCAGCATTTAAAGGTGTATGTATAATTAATGGAGCAGATTCCTTGGTGCTGTTCTCGCCACTTTAGATGGGAGTAAATCTACTTGAGTAATGGAAGGGTAGATCAAGCCCATTAATTACACTTCACCTTTGTGTCACGTATGCATTTTCTGAGGTCATTTGAAGCTGCCATTCAGCCCTTCCTGCTTTCAGTGGAGCTATAAAGCTCACTTGCAGTAGGATATGCCAGGCCTGGCGTGGGTACCTCCTGCTGAGAGGGAGAGGCCAGTAAAGGGCAACAGGTCAACATTGCTCTTGCTGCCAGACTGACATGCTGGACCACAGGATGAAAATGCCTCTTCAGAGAGGGAGGCTGAACTGGGAGGGGAGGCTGGTGCTTCCCCAGCTCCCATCTTACAAGGACCTGCCACTAGCCTCCTCCTGTCCTCAACCCCAGCCTCTGGATCATGCTAAAATCAGTGGCCCTATGTCCTTGTCACTCTGAAACACAGATCTGAGGCAATCCATGACACTTCTTACCACAACCCACTGTACCCCTCATATTGCCAAGTCTTTTTCATTGGTAATCCACCTACATAGTCACAAACATGCACACAAACCATACTGTTCCAAGTGCTGGTCAAGAACTACTGCACTGAATGTAGATTTTTTTTTTTCTTAGCTGATGAAGTTCAGTGTTTTTTGAAAGCACAACCCTTAAAAGTATCAGAAGATAGGTCTCTGGAAATCAAGTGCCTCCTGATCTGAAAATCTTAGTCTTCAAGTCCTACATAAGACACAAGGATGGGATAGTGAGTGGAGGCAGATAAATTCATTCCACTGCCAAAGCCTCAGCATAAAAACAAACATGTTTCTGCAGGTTTTTCATCAGATATCAAAAAAACACTAATTCACTGGCATAGCAAGAGCTCCACCAGAGCTGCTGTAGACTTCTCTAACAACTGTCTAGACAGACAAAATGTGCTATCAGACAAGTCCAGTTTCAAACCTCTCCCAGCAAGACAGCTGTGTTCACAATGTCAAAGCTTCCACCTGCCCCATAAACACTAGGGAAGCTATGGAAAGTTTCCTGTTTACAAACCAAGACACAATTACCTTTGTGCCAAGTCAACAAAAGTTTTTAGCTGTCATGGTGATGAGGATGTCAAGACAGCTAGAGAGCAAGGCAGACTGCACAGGCTTGGACTGACTGTACTTGAGAGTCTTTGCTATTGCTGCTCCCCCAGAGGAATCACTGGAATAATTTCACCACTTGTGTGCAAACACCTCATCAGCTGCTCTACCAATTATTACATAATGAGTAGACACAAAGGAAAAAAAGCAAATTTTGGAAGTTTAAGCTCTGTGGTTTTCACCTGGAGATGACACCAGCCCTAACCCTGCGTGGCTAAGCAGACGTGGAGGACAACACCCAGTGAAAGCAGAGTGAGTCCCTGGAGTCATCCCTTTAGGATTCATATCCCATATCTCCCCTGAGAGGGGGACACTCAGATGTGACCAGAGATTGTGCTAAATTTTGTACTCAGTCACCTACAGGCCATCATGTCCCTTGGGCAGTCAGGACTGGAGATCAAGAGAAAGAGGTAATTCCCATTCACACATGGCAGAAAACAGCTGGGGAAAGGGAAACCACAGAGAAAAAAAATCCCTGGAAACAGAGTAACAGAGAAAGAAAACCAGTGATCATGGCCACTGTAAGTAATGACTTCCCTGCAGCAAATATATTACACCAAAGCAAAATCAATGTGAAGTAGGCCCAGAGACCAGAAAGTTAATCAGAAAGTTGAGAAATAATTAATATTAGCTTATATTAACTTTACCTTTTTTTTAAAAAAAAAAAAGAAAACAGGGAAGGAAACACTATTTCCTTACAAAAAGTTTCCCAGGTTCAATAATACCATTTAGGTTCCCTCACAGAGTCACACTTTCCTACTAAGTGAAGCATGAAAAGCAGAGCTATTTGGTGGATTCAGGAGGTGTAAGGAGGTTCTGATTCCTTGCATTTTGCAAGTGCAGATTGCTGGGAGGGCAGAAGTCAGTGACAGAGCTGTCTGCCAGCCAGGAGAGCTTCCTTCCAAAAAAATACAAAACAGGTTTCTACCCGTAATTTTGCACAGTATGACATCTCCATGCCTTCACATGGCTGGGCTTGAAGCTTTCACATACTTCTGCTGGAGAAGTCTGATGATTCACAAGTGGGACAAAACCTTCTCTTTCCTTAAAGAAAAAGGGCAGGAGGAGTTTACTAGCAGTAGTGCTGGTTACCTCTCCAAAATGCAAGCCACTCTGCATTTGCAAGGCAGGAGGTGCTGACACACATGCCTCACTGCTGTCCTAAAATGTGATCTACTTCCTCTGCCATCATCTGCTCTTGGCTTCTGTGGTGCTCCCAGTCATCAGCCCTTTGGTCTCTGGCTTAGCTGTGGCTACTTCTGCAGGTTTCTTAGTGCTTCCTAAAGGCCTAGGGAGATATCTGTGTTCTTTTGCAAGGAAGGGAAGAAGAAAGATGTCCTTACTTCTCACAGTGTATGTCTACAGCATAAAGCTGCCTTTGAGCTGTGTTTTCCAGAGCAGCATTACTAAAAATACAAGAAAAGCACTTTGTGGAGAGCTGGACACCAGCATCCTTCAAACCAAGTCTACTCTCAACTGCATAATCAAAGCAAACTCCTCTTCCCAAGTATGATGACCTCATCTTTAACTACATTCTTATATCAGGAAATACAAAGGTATTTTGCTGATGTGGACATTTTAAAATTATTTATTAATTGTATTCTGTGTGCCTGGCTGAAATCCCAGCAACTGGGGTTGCTCAGAATCTTCTTTAGTGCAAAATGGGCATGAAATGGGAGAAACAAAGGAGAAAAGTTAGTGGTGTGAGTTGTCCATAAGGGAATTTTTATGAGTTTATGCTCACTGCCAGCCTGCTAGAGAGAAGAAAGGAACTGTGAGCTAGGCAGCTACTCTGTTTTATGAACTAGGAATTGCATCTGCAGTAGCAAACAAAGACAAGTCAAGGCCTGTTCTCAACCCTGAGCAGCTGACCTCCCTTCCCTGCTCCTCCTTCGTGGCTGCTGTCCCCAGCCAGGGCTGTCCCCTGAATTCCCAGGCACCAGCTGGGACGGCGTGGCCAGGGAATGTGCAAACCAAGGCAGAGGAGGGACACTCCTGATGTCTGAGTTCGTGCCTAAGCCAGTTTGTCGATGCAGCCATCTGTCTGTGTTTTCAAGCAGAGAGACCTCAGCTGGTGTTTTGCACTTGCTGAACCTCACAGAAATGGGATGACATGACATCTAAATGTGGGAGAAAAGAGAATTACAGGAGAGGAGAAGGGACATGGAAGTCCTCCTGGAAGAAACACCCTTAGAAAGGAGTTTGTGGCAGAAGAGGCATGAGAGTGCTCTTGATTGTGCAGTTGCAACAAATGAGTATACATCAGGAGGGCCAGAAAGAGAAAGGGATTGGTGGTGGGAGGAGGCAGCAAACAAAAGGGGAAGGGAGACAAACTGAGAGTAGAGCTGCTTGAAAAATACAAAGACAAATGTAAGTGTCTCTTTCCATCTCCATGAAAATTCATCATGGAAAATATCAAGTATACTTCAATCCAACCCTAACATCAGTTAACATGTACTCTTTTTTTAATGAGAAAGTATGACTGTGGCCCACAGAAGACAGAATTTCTGTACAGAAATTAACTTAGTCAAAAAATAAAAACACTTCTACATTGAAATAATCACAAGAATCCCAAATAGTGTCTAGACAGAGACTTGGATTTACTTGTGCCTTGGGAAGGGTAAAGTCAAGATATACAATGAGGAGGAGTTTGCATAATATGTCATGGAAGGCAGAAAGTCAAAGCAATGTTGAAAGAGGAGGAGATTTGCTCAAAGCATGAGACTAAGACTACAGGAGAGATATGTGGCAGTATCATAGAGAGAATTACTATAATCAAGGCTAGAGCTGACCAAAAAGAAAGAAAATTAGTTTGGGGGGGGGGGGAGGGCCGGGAAAAATTTTGGGCAAATTTCCATGGGACCTACTTTAAATGTTGAAAGAGGAGGAGATTTGCTCAAAGCATGAGACTAGAAAGACTACAGCAGAGATATGTGGCAGTGTCATAAAGAGAATTACTATAATCAAGGCTAGAGCTGACCAAAAAGAAAGAAAATTAGTTTGGGGGGGGGGGGAAGGTCAGGGAAAATTTTGGGTCATATTCCATGAGAACTTACTTAAAGAAGAGTTTGGCTATGATGACTCAAAAAAACAAACAAAAAAAAACCACACACCAGAAAGAAGATAACACATAAATTCCAGTTGCTTTTAAATATCATACACCTCCTAAGAAAGTGAAGGTTGTTATGATGAGCTGATTGTTTCAGATGTCCCTTTTAACAAGCTATTTCTAGAGGCAACTGTTAGAATGAACCACTCACTCTTTAGTTTTGCTAGGGAAAAATAATCTCTTTTTAACTGATTTAAAAAAACTGAAATATAGGGTGTTTAGGAGTAACTAATAATATACTAAATCTGCATTATATGGTCTATTTTAACATTAAAACTCTGTCCCTCCCTCATCACATGCTAGGAAGAATTCTGTTGTCATTGCCCTTTCAATGACATCCAGATAACTCGCACAGTAACATTAATAAAAAGAGACACATTTAGTTGTTCCTACCTTTGCACACTCTTGTCCAATTAAATTTGACTCAGTGTCTTCTAGATTTTCAATAACTACCCAGCTACTAGCAAGAACTTAACCACTGACAAAACCCTACTTACACTATTAACCAAGGACAGATGCAGCACAAAAATTGGGCAGTATTTTACCCTACCAACACCTGCTATGTTAACAGGACTGTAAATTTATTTTGAAAACTCAGCTCCTCTTCAATCCTCAGACTACAACCAAATCTCAACAAACAAACCACTAGCTTCATCTTGACAAATAAAATATATATAAGTGCATATATATGTGGTGGATCCTATTAAAAATATTTCATCTTGTCAGCAGCTCACATAATGGAGTCAATGCTTAAGCAATATTTTTAGAGATGTCTGACTTGGAAACACAATTAGAATATGATTGAATGAATGTATTAACATTCTTCTTCCTCCATATTTCTAAGTTGTTTCACACCCATGAAAGTTAATGGGAGATAGTTTCATATTCCCTGATATACCTACCCACAGAAGAGCATTAGCAATATTATCAGATTTTATTCCTCTCTGATACATCCCAGTGACTGTGACTCATTTTTAGATCAAAAAGCAATACTTATAATTTTACCAATGAAAATCTGTACCAAATGTCAAAATCTGTCACAGCCCACCAATGGATCTCGTTTGGACTATTGTTTTTGGGAATTCCTTACTTCACAGATAATACAAAGAGCCTCCAGGTTTTGTTCTCGGTGTCATTTGAGCTGCATGAGAAGGAAAAGCTTGCTCCTCCTCTGTCCACCAACTTTTATTAGGATTTTGGTTATTTGTATTTTAAAAGATCTACCTTTCTGTGGATGCACATTGCAGGAGAAAAAATGGCAGATTTTAGACTATGTTCAACATGGATATCATATATTATCTTGAAACGGGAACTGAACACACTTATCTCCTAATACAAGATGTGTGCTCAGATTTAGTCATCAAGTGCCAAGACTCAACTCTTCAGGAGAAACAATTGAGCCTGTGGCAGGATACAGAAACTCATAAATCTGGAGTGACAGAAGGAAGCAGATTATCTTTTAGGAGTATATTTTAAGAGTAATTTCTCCTCCCATCTGTTCTCAGGTGCATTACCTTCACATCTCTTGGGCAGAGCATACCTTCCAGCTTTCAATGGACTCTACTTAATCTACTATACAACGGCACTTTGGAAACCTAGTAGTCCATCATAAATATCCTGAAGTTAATTTCCCTGGACCTTTTAGCACCAGCATCCAGTATTGAATATGAGGGTGGGATATAGCTACTTGAAATGAAGAAGAACATTAACACATACTCAATAACAGAAATGCTAGTTATGTGATAAATCACACAATTTTTAAAGCCTGGCATCTTAGGGAACAGATTTCTCTTTAAAGTAACCCTTGTGTGGATGCAAGCTTTCCATCTCTGCTAGGAGTCATCAGAGGCAACTGGACTGATTGATGGTTGGTGTCAGGATTTATCTTCTTGATCCATCACATGATGGATCTCTGTTTCTAGTGGATCTTTCATTATGCTCGAGGGTGTTTAATAGCAAAGTAGAAATAGCCAGGTATTTGCTCAAAGCATCAGCTACCTGAATGCTCTGCTTCCCAGCCAGGGCTCAGGCACGGAGGGATAATGGGGAATACAAACAGAAAAACTGCTTTGGGAAACACGGACTATGCATTTAGTCAACATGAAAATTATGAAGGGAGAAGGTGGAAAATGTGCTGGGGTTTAGCTACTCTCCTCCAAGGTCTGAGTTCTCCAGTGTTACAGTAAATATACCTGCTACCAGATATAAGCATACATCAGTGGAAGCAAAAAAGATGGTAACATGCTGACAGTTGTTTTGACTCTGTTTTGTTCGTGTCCCAAAATGTGCTTATTCAGCTATTCTGGCTTGCTCTTCTGCAAAGCTGCACGTGACTTGAGGAAGAAAATTTGCCTCCCTTATGTAAGTGTCCGAGCTGATGAGAGACTCAAATGACACTTCCACTTCTCGCTAATGATCCCTTGGGCTCCCTCTTTTCTTTTGGATCCTTTCTCTCTCCAATCCCCATCTCCAATATTCCCCCAGCTCTCATTATGGCTCTGGCAGCTTTCTGAGGAGTCCTCCTTCTCCACAGCACTCCACACACACTCTGCTTGCTGCGTTGCAGATTTGGTGTCCTGACGATGACTGTTCCTGACATGCCTACTCTTGCTGTTTGTCGAGTGGCCTTCTTAAGTGATGTAACCAAAACACAAATGCACATTTTCAGAATGTTGAGAGCTGTTGAAAGAGTAAATAAGGTGAATAACAGCATCCAGGACATGCCATGGAGGTGCAGGGACAGCAGAGAGAAGGCAGTGCTCATGCAAGACTTAGGACCACCTGAACTTCTCTTTGAGTCTCCCGTGGATGCACATTTCCTTGCAAAACACACTGCACTTCCCCAGCTTTATATAGTTGCATTTTATCTGCTCTTTCTTCCATTGTGCAAGAAGTGGAACCAGTGGGGCCCCAGGAGAGTACTTGCTTGGTGGTAGAAGTACAATACACAAAGCTTGAGGATGCAGACCTCTATGTAGCTTGAAAATTAAAAAAACCCCTAAAATCTAAAATATTGTAACATGGACTTGTAATACCTTCTCCCCAAATTTGCTTTCATTTCCAGCAAGAATATCTAACCTAGTATTTTCAATTAGAAGGCACACAATATTTTAAAATTCCAGTTCATTTATATTAACCATCAGATGCAATACAAACACTACATTTCCCTCCAAGGACATTAATACTTATTCACAGAGTGGATGTCTTCAGTGGCCTCCATGAATAAGACCATGTTTGTCATTAATGCGAAAATAATTACTTGATTCAGGGCAGCAAGTCTCACTGCAGCTCTTGAGTTGTACATTTCTCTAGGGATAGACAGTAAAAACCATGAAAATGGGGCTTTGGTAGTTTTAGATTTGCACATAATTTGAAAATAAAATAAGGAGATAGCTGCAAAAGTGCTATGATATGTCATTCATGTTCCATTTTCATTCATTTATTGACACAAGAAATCTTAATGAATGAGGCCTCATTCCTTTGGGGTAAAGCAACTCTTAATCACGCAGTAAAAAGTTCCACGGTCTTGAAATCCCTTGGTGTAGTGCTTCATGTCATCAGAGTCTTGATGGAGCTTCCCTCAGTGACAGCCCCATCATGTCAGGCAGAAATACAAGTCTCATCTGAAGACCTTCTTTGACCGTTGCAATACTCTGTGGCTGTCTGAGCTCTTGAAATGTGAAATTGTAATCCACATTTACCTAGGCCTGCTAAATGCCTAGCTGGTTTGCTATTGCTTGTGATTTTACCACAAGAGACAGTGATAGTTCTCGATATCCATTTCATTTAACCCAAGAGAAAATCTGACACATCACCATAAACCTCTTTCAAATCTGGCTGTGATCTGCTGAGAAATTTGCCGTGATGGAGATGTGTCAGCATTGGGTGAGACAGGACTTCATGGCTACTTCTACACTAATAAATTAAATGTTCCCAAGAACGCTTTCTGGCACTGAGGACAAAAGCCAAAGATCATCTTGCTCCCTATTATTAAACTTCTTCATACCCTGCACTGACCAAAAACTTCCAGCTGGGAGAGTCCCCTTCCTGAGAAACTCACGTACAGTTGGCCAGCTGATGGATTCCCACAGGGTGGGCTACCAGTTCTGCTACACAGGTGGCCACATGTATTCCCTCTTATCTTCCTCAGTTAGAGATTGTGGTGCTCATAAGTAACTCTCAGAAGCTGACTGTAGGAGATGGTTTTATACAGAAACAAAGCCCCTGTGCTGAAGGCCATGCCATCCAATAGCAGCCCTGTCTTACACACTTATACATTATACATCACAGCTACCTTTCTTTTTTTTTTGAGTTTTTATTCTGTTTTCTTGACTGAAAACACCAAACCTAAATAGAACATCAGCAAACAGAGCAGGAAATAAAACGATTGATCTGGATAGACACAAACTTGCAGGCACGCACAGAAAGTGATTTTATCTGACTGTAGGATTACAGCCACAGCTAATAAGTATCAGAGAGCCACATGGGAACCAGTGACTCCTCATCTGACTTAGGGTCTGTCACTTAGCAAAGTGATTCACATATACCTGTAGTCACTTCTCTTCCCTGCCCAAATAATCCTCACCATCCCAAATCTCTCTCTTGCACATCTGTCAGGCCAGGTTCTGTCCTAAATGACCCTTGATCCATCTCACCCTTCTCTTCCTTCTAGGATGTTTTCTAGTGGTAGGGAGGGAGGCTTTCGTGGAAGAACACGTTGAAGTGGAAATACTAAGAAGTTATGCATTGCTCACTTTCCTCATAACTGGATTTCTTTCTTTCTTGCTCTACTGCAGAGACCTGTCCCTGTCAAAACAGCTCTGTTAATATGCCATTTTAATAACAGACTTTACATGTTAAAGATGGAAATGGTGGTGAATGAAATCTGAGGAAGTTTTATCTGCAGCTG
The DNA here is from genome assembly GCF_000691845.1 of Merops nubicus. Lineage (NCBI taxonomy): Eukaryota > Metazoa > Chordata > Aves > Coraciiformes > Meropidae > Merops > Merops nubicus. Next base: position 79,364 of record NW_008600726.1, read on the forward strand.
ATAGTTTGAGAATCCACAGTTTTTAACCTGATGAAGGTTTAGTAACACTTTCCCAGAACATCTCTTCAAGGAACTGTCCCACACTGACTTGTAGGAAAGGCACTTAGGGAGGGACAACACCCTTTTTTTCCAAGAATGTGACCCTTTCAGATTTCTGTGTGTCACAGTCATAGGCCATGTTAAATCAGAAAAAAATATCCATTAAAGCTTCTTGAGATGTGAAAGCAGAATAAAAGGGTGGGTTCCAGGCATATTTAACTTTTTCAGATAAAAGTTTTCACTGAGTTTAACCAAAGGAGGTCACTTCAAATCTCATCCAAATCATGCTGGGCAGCTCTGCTGCCAGGCACTTGAATTACCACAGGAAGACAGGACTTCAAGATCCTTTTGGGTTACCAAGTCCAACACCCTGCTAACATAGGTTGTTTGCTTCATGAACTAATCAAGACCCATCTGAAAAGCTGCTGATTTGAGACCAGTCTTGCTGCAAAGTCTTTCTGAACAACCTCACTGTGCTGATGGTCAGAAGCCTCCTTTCCAGTCCCAGCCTAAATGTACCTACAGTGATTTATGCTCCTTTATCTTGGGACGTGTTGTATCCTGTCACTTAAACTGTTCTCCTCCCATGCCTACCTCTTCATTCTCTTCAACTTCATATTCCCATACTGTGCTTTTCCCAGTAGTACTTAATTTTTCTTGAGCATCAGCCATTAATGGGGTGTATTGTATATCAGGTGTTGCAGATTGCTGTGCAACAGCATCCATACTCTCTCCTCTGCAATTACCTTTCCTTACAGGTATTAGAATCTCATTTACATGTTTAATAGGTGCAATGTATCAGTGCATTGGCTTCTTGTAGTGGCTCAGACAGGAAGAGTGGTACGTACATGGGGATACAGACAGCTAAGTTTGCCTTCCAAGACTTCATGGACAGAAACAGGTACTTTTAGGGTCTATTTAATCCGATGTATTTTGGATGTCTTTCTGTGTAAGATATTTTATGACTTCACAGACTCCATTAACCAGATCTGACTAGATGTCCACAGTGACAGATACATATACTTTTATTATCCTCTCAAACATTTTCTGTCGGTAAGCTACTTGGCCATAACATAAATTCTTAAATAGGGCTGAGTGCATGACCTTAAACTTTGTATTTCATTATTCCATGCATCATGCATTAATTCAATAACGGTTACGTAATTCTTCCTGTAGGAAGCCAAATACCCTAGAAATTCGTGGTGCTTTCCATCTTTATTTTCTCAGAAAATGTCATTAAAATTTTCCTGACTGAATAGAATTTCCAGAGTGATCCTAGAAGAGGACTTCCAGCCTTATCTTCCACCTTTTAGGAAAAACCTGAAGATGTCCCTTCTCCGATTACGGACTTCACATCTTGGCATGCTTGTGACTTGGCATGCGGGAAGACAAAATCCACCATGGAAGTGCAGCAGTGAATTACCAGCATGTGGTGGACTGGAAAACGGTGGTGGATGTGCCATGGAAGTACTAAAGGATGTATATGAGTCAGGCAGAGATGAGACAACACCAGTCCAGCAACTCAGCCCTAAAGATGAGTTAACGCACTGTGGCTCTTTGCTTAGGTTAACACTAACTGATGCTTTTTGGGCGTTATGTCATACAGTGTCAAAGACAGGGACTGCATCTCTGCCTGGTGTCAAGTTGCTCATCACTTGGTGACATTTCAGGAGAGGCTGGTTGAAACCAGGCTCCATGCAGGTGGCTGGCAGAAGAATGAAAGGTTGGCTTGGCCAACGTACGTCACGCACACGCAGTGAGGTTGGAAGGTTGTTCTGCCTGTGATGGAAGTGTCAGGTTTATTCATGCACATTGTTAGCACCTACAACACACAACTGTTTCCTGAGAAGTGGCTGGTGTCATGCTTGAGTCTCTCATTGGCTGACCCATCAGAGCAGGGGGCACCAGGGACTGCCTCACCACCCAAATTCCCCCACATATTCTTAATAATTCCTGTCTTGGTGATTTTCCTTATTAACCTCAGTAACATTAACATACGTAGGAAATATGTTAAGCTCTTTATAAAACTTAACAGTAAGCATAATAATTCAGTTAGCAATTTCAGAAGCTCTTTCTTACAAATGAGGGACAAACTATTTTATTATCTGTCTGGTTTGGCTTTACCTTTCAAAGCAGCTTCAATTACTCTAAAAATGTCATCTGACTGCAGTAGCAGTCTTATTGTGCAAAAGGCAGTTACACAGCACATAGTTTTCCAAATCTGTTGCAAGCCTTAGTTCTTTGAAGGTGACTCAAACACCAGCTGACCAGCAGCAAATATCATTTCATGTGGCACTGCACTGGTCCAAGACATTTTCAGGATACATGAATACAAACCAAAGACTTAAGATTTACTGAAATTCCTTTCAACAGCTGGGCTGATCTATAGCACAAAGTTGCCCAGAATATTTACTAACTTTCCTGGCTCTTCTTTCACCATTCCTTTGGATTTATTTTAGTCAGGCTAAGACCTGCAAACAGAATCACTAAATATACCACAAAGTCACAGCAGTTGTAACAATTCAGAGACAAGTTTCAGCCTTTACATAGTTAAGGAGCGGTTCTGCTCTGTAACACAGCCTTGCAGTAGAGAAAGTGACCCACTACCATAAGTGCTGGCAGATATGCTGGCAGATAAATGTATGTCATTTAGATGAGCGTGCAGATCAGCTACACTGGGAAAAGTGCTGTAGTATTTCCTCCATGCCTTCAAAGACTAAGAAAGCATTCAGAGCCCAAGTGAGACACAACCTCAGAATAATATTTCTTACCAGAACTAACTCCTGAGACTCAGAGGAGGAATAAGGATCTCAGTTAACAAGTCAAAAGAGAAATTTTGCTGGCAGTTTGCAATGGAGTTACAGGTAAAAGCCTTAGTGCTCGTCTTCGTATTTTAGAGGGCTCATGGTGCTTTTCAGCTACCAGAATCTTTGGGTCTGATGATGTTCAGCAAATAAGTGAGGTTGTGAATTCCATTCACTCTCACTGAAGAAAGCAAGAATTTTGCTGATGCTATAGGAAAAAGAGGACCTTCTCTCTACCTGCTAATCAACATCATGAAATCTCTGTGTGACATAGTCAATGCTGAACAAGTCTCATGGTTCAGAGAGAACCATGTTGTTCGTTTCCCACCTGTGAGTAATTTTCTTCATTTTTTTTTTCTTTTGAGTGATCTCCTATTTACCAGTCATAGCCACGTGCTCACAGAACTCTTGGCTGAAAAGGACAAAGCTAGCAGTTTTGCTTTCAGCTGACCAGTAACTTCAGCTTATCCATGCTGACAGAGTTTTTCAGTATCTGGTTTTACATCTGGGACAGCCTTTTTTGAGCACTGAAGGTTACATATATGTACATAATGTCAGTGCAATCTCTGCAGAATTAGATTCTATATTTAACAGAACTTATGCAGACTGATGAGTGTTAATATCTAAGGGTATCATATGTTACAAATTCACATCTAATAATCCATGAATAATTCAAATGTTAACATTTTCCCCAGAATTTACCACATATTATTTTCGTTTTGCTACACAGAGGATCCATTGCTTAATGGCAGGGGGAAAGTAACTTTCTGGATCTCAGGCTAAACTCCTCAAAAAGACATGCAGAAAGTAATAATTTGCCCCAACTCCTCTAATCACATTTAGGTTCAAGAAAAATCTACAGAAATGGGAAATGGGGGTGTGAGGTGGAGTGATCTACCACTTTCTGAGTAAGCATAGTTTAATCTTTTGACTTTTATAAAAAAATCTTATCAAATACAATTTACTCTTGCAATCAACATTTTCAATGCAAAACTATTCAACTAATGTAAACAAACCATTGCACTCTGTTTTTTTACAAACTCTTTCAAGAACTTTTCTATCCCACCATCTGAGAATCAAAACATTGGGTGCCTAAAAGCAAAACAGCCACTAAAAGCAATCGCTAGTAAAACCCAACTTTTTTTTTTTTATAGCAGCATCTACTATTAAACAACTCACTACATAAACAGTAAGCCCATTAGAGCCACAATGTCAAAGATGCTCTGTAAGCTGAGCAGGCAAAACATTTCCACAATGACTGCAAGCCAGCAAAGAGCTCCATAAGATGTCAACAGGGAAATACAATTCACTCTTAATAGGCTCAGAGCTTACGTAAGTCATGCTTATGGGATAGTCTGTTACAAAAGTGAGCGAGCAAGTGACATTACTGTAAACACAACCTGCAGCTTCCTAGAACATGCAGGCTAAAGACCTTCAAAACTCCACTCAGAGACACTGTGCTAACTGTCAAGTTCACGTGTTCTGGGCCAAAAATGAAGAGAAAAATATCTGCTGATGCTGTGACAGTTCACATGATATTCATTCCTGTACAGAAAAAAGAGAGATCTGGAATCCCCTCAGCACCATGAATGACTTAGGAAATAAAATCACTATAACTAGTCCATGTTCTTCTAGTAAAACATTACTTGTTCTGTAAAAAAAATTAAGCCTTCATTCCCACCTCACAATTCTATATTTGAGATATGAACAAGTTTCTCTGGGTGACAACTTGGTTCATTGAACTAAAGCCACGGAGCAATGAGATATTTGCCCTTTCTGGATAGAAAATGGATACATTTGCACATAGGCATGAGGAAAGTGAGGAAAAAACATCTTAAGAACTCACCACCAGGTTTCCTATCACCATGACCAGCAAGAAGACGAGAAGGCACAGCGGCTGCCCAGCTACTTCCATGCAGTCCCACATGGTCTCTATCCACTCCCCACACAAAATTCGGAAGATGATGAGGAACGAGTGGAAGAAATCATTCATGTGCCATCGTGGCAAATTGCCAGTCGTGCTTATCTTCTTCACATTGTCCAAGTAGCTTTTCCCAAAAAGCTGCATTCCGACCACGGCAAAAATGAAGACGATGATAGCCAGCACGAGAGTGAGGTTCCCAAGGGCACCCACTGAATTACCAATGATTTTAATGAGCGTGTTTAGGGTTGGCCAGGACTTTGCCAATTTGAAGACTCGCAGCTGTGAACAAAACATAAACAACAGTGTGGGTTCACAGAAGCAACAGACATTTCAGCCGATGAATTATTAAAGTGGGTAAAACGTGAAAGACAAATGCCACAGTGTGTGTGGTGCAAGGTGATTTTAGCCATACTTCCTGTTAGCCTCACTACATCTATGAATAAAATATCAGTTGGGCTTCTTGGATGAGAATTAAGTTTTCCAGAGCTTTGTTCTGTCTTCTTATATAGATGTGCTTTTAGAGGCTCATGTACCCAATATCATGCTGAGGAGAGGAGGGAAGGAGGAAATCTCAGCTCTTTATATTTTCTTTTACGTTGCTTTTCCTCCTCAGATGCAACAGCCTGGCAGGAGGAAAGGGGCTTAGGGTTTGATCCCACAAAGAGAGAAGCAATTCCCCTGTGTTTCAGAGCAGACCTCAGCCAGATGTTATTAGCTGTTTGTTCCCAGGGTGAAAATCACCTCTGTGCCAAGGATCACGCAGTCTATGCACAACCCACATCCCACTTAAGACCTATTTTAAGGATGTAAATGGTGCCTAGCCCTTATGCTCTGTTTTCCAGTGAAGGTTTATTTTCAACCCTATTGAAGAGGGATTGCTTAAAACCTGTCAGGAGACTCTCAGGACCTAGCACAAGCAATGAAAAGTTTGCATTTTTGAGCCGGGCAGAGAATTTTTTGGGGAAAAAAAATCATTCCCCTAAATGTAACTATAAAGTCTTCTTTTCCTGGTCTTTCCAATTTGTGAAGCCATATCATGGCCAGAATGATTAGCATGGACATCCTGGTACATGAAGTGCAACACAAATGTCAGGCTGGCAAGGAAACTGGTTTTCTGTTCCAGTATGTCGACAGTGTCTCATTAATAGAATACCACTATCCCATGCACAACAAAGGAGCTGACAGCTAAGGAGTTCCCGTGAAAGACAGATGCTATGTTATGCTGATCAGTTCTAGAAGAAAAAAAAATCACTCCGTGAATAATTCAAAGACATTTTCTTTTGACAGCTTTTAAAAGAAGGGTGACATGTTTATAACATAATTTAGGAATAACAACGTCTAAAACAACAAATTACTGGCTCTTGCATTTCTTGGGCTATCAGTTATCTGCTGACTATGCTAACAGGTGTACAGGTATAAAATGGCAGATTTTTATTACAAATTTGAACTCAAACTTTTAAAGTGTGCTACAAGTACCTGGCACAGCTAGAAGGAATCAAATTATGTTCTCATTTACCCTGATGTAAATCTGGAACAATTCCATTTATCCTGCAGCCTATAATTAGTGTCACGTACCGCTCACCAGTTTGCAGCAATTAAAGGCTTTATTGGCAGATGCATTTTAAGAAAATATGTTGCATTCATGTCAGAGTTTATATGTAATAAAAGAAGAGAGGTAAGAACAGAATAAGACCCTTACCAGTCTGAAGGAGCGTAAAACAGACAGGTTTCCCATGCTTGACAAACCCAGTTCCATCAGGCTTAGAATAACAATTATGCTGTCAAAAATATTCCAGCCCTGCTGAAAATAGTAGTAGGGGTCAAGGGCAATTACTTTGAAGATCATTTCTGCTGTAAAAATCCCAGTGAAGACCTGCAGAAAGAAAACATGAAGTCAAAGTAACATCTTATGTACATCTCCTTGCATGCAGACCTTCCACTGACAGAGGAGAATACAGAAGGAAGCCAAAAACATTTTACAGGGAAATACTTTATTTTTCACAGCTGATTCTTTAACACTTACACAACTTTGTCTAGTGTTTTCACAATAATATTTGATACCACCACAGATGGACAATGAGATCTGAGTTCAAGTTCTGGATTGGAACGCACATTTCCATCTCTTCTCATCATCTGAATAATCCCAGCAATAAAAAAGTAAGCACAAAAGTGCCTTTTCTAAAGGTTGAAACTATTCATTTCAGCAGAGAAACCTGAATGAATGGAGTGCGAGTGTTAAAGGGTATTTGGGTTGTAGTGTATTATCCCTTTTTATTTTGTTATTATTATTATCAATACCAGGGCAAAGCAAGCCTCCAGTCATTTTGAGGTTATTGCTGGCAGCAAAGGCAATTAGAAACTCTAATTTGAGTCCTACTCTTTTTTTTTTTATTACAAATAGTCACGGCAATTTTCTTTCCACAACATCTTGGGAACACGTTGCTTATTTATGACACAGTTCAAATGTCATATGGTGGAACTTCTAATTGGAACATTTTTCTTTAAAGCAGCATATAGATATTACCTATGAGGCAGAGGGAGAGGGGAAGCGAAGGCTGCTGAGAGCAAAATCAGTTTTAACACATTCCTGCATTCTCTCAGAGAATCAGATCTTGTCCTTCCTTATGCCCTCCTTAAGTAACAGTTTGAATGCACGACATAAGGCTACAGTCAACTTAAAATAACAGAATGTGGGCACCACATTCTGCATATACTGTTTAACTTGTTATGTTTTGTTTGTTTGTTTAAATTCCCAGTGTGAGTTACACAGAGCTTTATGTTTATGAAAAATTCTCTGTTGTACATACACATATTAAAGTACATGAAACAATCAACACTAATTGACTAGTGTTGGTCAAAAAAGAGAGGGGAACCCAGAGTTCACATATCAGTAGCATACATTGAAGGAGAAATGTTTTCCTTCCAATAAGCTGAATGTTTTCAGCATTATCTCGGCAAAACTGATCAACACTGAGCAGCAGATATGAGGAGTCTATTAAAATGTGGAAGGGAAAAGTTAAGATCATATAATTATGATATTAAGGAAAAAAAAAAAAAGTTATCATAGCCTGCATTTGAAGAATGCTTGGCTTTACTCTGTAATACTTCAGGATTTAATTCTTCCAAGCAGCTATTTTACACGATTCCTCATGTAAAATACCTTGGATGCAGTGACATCCCATCACCGTCTCACACCAAGAACCCAACACAACAACCCCTCTCATATTTCTAACCAGCCAACAGTTTCTGGTCAGACATAGCAGAGATTCCCACCAGAACGCTCCAATTTCCTTCAGGACAGAGAGCAAGACAAAACTGGATGTCTGTGAAATTGTATCCAGGGGACTGCCTTAAAAACCACGACACCGCGCTGCGCACATTATGCAACCATCTTTCTGAGAAATGACTCAGGAGGATCACTTTCTTTGCCTGAATCATTTTAATCAATAGCCTTCTGAGAAGGAAATGTCACAGTAAGATAGCAAAATGTCTGAGCCTTCCTAAAGGCATCAGGAATCATGTACGTGCACCAGAATTTCAAATGGCCACTGTCAAAGCGCCAGCACCTGGGACAAAGCGACTGCACTTCTACAAGAGGCTGGATACTGAATGTGATAAAAGCTAGAAAGAAAACTTAACATCCTGCTGGTGCTAAATAAGACACTGCTGATCTGGAGGACTTTTTCCTTAAAGAAATTTTTTTACCTATCATTTCAGCCATTTAGGCTTTAATATCGCATAATGGTATCTCAGCTGCTAAAGGAAAATTAAAATTAGGGGAATCTTGCTCTACCCACTCATTTTTTAAGTGGTGGCACTGCATGAACAGATGAACCATGTAAAGATGTACAAGTGCTTGGCTGGCCTTGTGATCATGTTTGAAAATGCTGATTCCTGTGAGTGGAGAACTGAAGGAGACTTAAGGTAGCAGGTGCTGCATGAAGTAGATGGACAATCAGAGCAGGAGATTTCCAATCATAGAACCATAGAATAGTTTGGGTTGGAAGCAACCTTAAAGATCATCTAGTTCCAACCCCCCTGCCATGTAAGGGGGCACCTCCCACTAGACCAAGTTGCACAGAGCCTCATCCAACTTTGCCTTGAAGGGGGCATCCACAGCTTCCTTGGGTGACCTGTTCCAGAGTTTCACCACCCTCACAGTAAGGAATTTCTTCCTAATATCTAATCTAAATCTCCCCTCCTTCAGTTTAAAACTTACCCCTTGCCCTATCACTACACTCCCTGATCAAGAGTCCTTCACCATCCTTCCTGTAGGCCCTTTTTAAGTACTGGAAGGTTGCTGCAAGGTCTCCCTGGAGCCTTCCCTTCTCCAGGTTGAACAACCTCAACTATCTCAGCCTGTTCTCATAGCAGAGGTCCTCAAGCACCATGAGCATCTTTGTGGCCCAATGACTGGAAGCAGACAAAGAATTGCTCTTGGAGAAAATGAATCCATATTCCGCTTTCATTCTTTCATTTCATTTAGAAACATTTGCTTTGAGACAAAAATACCAAATATCTGCCCTTTTTAATATTTCCCCCCATTTAATGCTACTATAATCACTCAGAGAGGGTTAGATGCAATGGGAAGACAACAGCCAGCCAATGTGGGGGCAGAGGAGGGGTCTGGCAGCCTGTGGCTTAGGAGATGCAGACACCTGGCAGCCTGCCCTGGATTTGGGACTCCCTCGCTTTTCACAGCGAATTGCAAAAAATGTCAATTCTCATTAAAAATGACTTTGCAAAATCCTCCGCAAAATGGAGTTACCTTCTTCTGACCTGTTCTACTTGCAATCAATCCAGTTAGGCAGGGGCTTAGTAAAGCTGATGAGGGGAACCTGGGACAGTCTGGCCTCTCACAGACCCATCCCAGGATCTCAGGAGAAGGGGAGCCCTGTGCCATCAGCCTGCTACAAAAAAAAAATAATATTAGCAGGCTGCTTTGCTTATTTTACACTTCATCACAAGAGAAACAGAGAAATAGCTCTAGTCAGTGCTGAGAAACAGCGAGAAGTTTTTTTTTCCCCCAGAATTTTGCGGAATTTGCTTTGCAGTTCCTCTCTCTGCCCATTGCCTCTGTTTTCTTTTCTGCACTTGGCATAGCCCTGCTCAGCCCCGGCAGGTCTGCAGGAGCTGTGTTGGCAGGAGGGATGCCAGGGACTAAAATTTCTGCCTGTGGTCTGCAAAGGGAAGAGCTGATCTGCCAAAAGCAGAGGAAGGGGCCAACACGTTTACTAACCCAAGTCCCAGAGTGGGAAATGGCAGTGTTGCCACCTGCTCTGATGGATACTGGGTCCAAAGGAGGGCTTTTTTTTTAAGTCCTCTTAGGAAAGCCAGAAATTGTTGAGTAAAACCAAAGAAGGCTGGCTGCAATATGGAGCTGGATGGAGTCCTGAAAGATAGTTTTCTGAGCTACCCTTGTCTGCTGCTTTCTGCAGAGGGCAAGAGCAAGGATTTGAAGCAAGAGACCCAAACAGGTTTTGCTTTGCACAGCAGAGGCATATTTGCCAAGAGACATCAGCTGAGAAACTGGAAACTGGTCCTACATCCTAGGAGAAGAACTTCAATCTGCCCAAGGAGGCCCAGAGGTAAGAATAACATGGACTAGGGTAAAGAAATAAATCTATATATGAGGAACCACATATGCTATGTCTGATATAAAGTCTGGTTACTGCTGGTACCCAGGTAAACTTGCCAGCATCAGATGCTTCTCAAAGGCAGACCACACCTGTAGGGTCTCTGCATACTTCCAATATAGTCAATGGTCACTAAAGTCACTGGCCTCCGGCTTGTAGTTCACCTTATCCAAAAGTAAATCTCTTTAAACCATCACATTAATTGTGCCTTAAAATTGTCCATTACTCTCCACTGACTTTTAAGAGAGACAAAGGCAACAGGCTCAGGCAGAGACTCCTGCCCTGTAAAAACCTGAAGTTAGGCAAGGTGAATCCCACTTTGAGATACTGTTTTTATAGTAAAAAAAGGGATTTTTTTCTTTTCTACTGTGAACTTCTCAAATGCCAACTTAGCAGTATCCCAGTTCTAGGGTACTCCAGACTTACTTATGATCCTATAGGATATTCCTGCTTCTACTACTAGATTTTAGGGGCAATTCCAACCATGCCACAGCTAGATGGCCTGTGCCTTTTTCCAGTACAGACTCTTCTAAAATTAAAAGGATTTTAAACATGAAGTTTTAGACCACTGAAACACACTAACTTTTAAACAGAAACTCAGAGAAAGACGATGAAAGAAAAAGCTTCCGTTTTGTAGCAACTGCAGAATTTTAGTGGCCCCCTGGTTATCAAACTGTACTTCATCGCCTCCAGAAAGGCTTTTCTGCTGTCCCTGCAGTTTGGCTGTAGATCTGTCACTCTGGTTTTCCTCGGAGAAGTGCAGTCTCTGCTTGCTTTGCAGCTCTCTTCCCGGCTGCTCCAGCTTACACATTGAGTTTCCCCTTGAAGCATGAGCCATGCTTTGCTCCATGGCCCCTCTGCCCTGGGGTTTGCATGTGACCCAGGACATGCTGCTGGACAAAGCAAGGAGGCACAGCAGGACGTACAGGACACATGGAAAATGTACCATAGGCATCTTCCCGTGTACACATCCACCTACAATCAAACCCCACTCTTGCCTTGTTTTTTTATTTGAACTTAAAAGTTGCTATTAGTCACCAAGAACTGCTGCCTTACCATTGTTTTACCAGAAATGCAAGATGAACCACATTAACCTTTCTCTTATCTCATTCCTTAAACAGATACAAACTAGATGTCTGTGAGAAACAGTCCATAAACATGGCTTTTATGGTTACTAATAATATTAGAATATGTTAGTTTAATTAAAATAGACCTTTGTCCTTCATTCATTTCTCTTCACCCCCAAGAAGAGGTGACTGTGGACTTGCCTGATATGTCATAGCCAAAGCCATGCTGACAGCATATTTAAATGGGGTCTTCCCAAGCCACAGGAAAAATTTTAAAAGCAGGAAATGCACTTCTCAGGTAGCACTTCGTGTTCACATCCACTTACCAAATTGCCAATGTAAAGCATGTGGTCAAACTCCTTCGTCATCTTATAATGCTCCAAGGCCATGAAGAGCGTGTTCAGCACAATGCAGAGGGTGATGGTGAGGTCGGTAAATGGGTCCATTACCACAAACTTGACAAATTTCTTGATTAAAAGCCAAAGTGGGCAGCAATCCCAAATGAGAAATTTAACAGCAAAGTGGTTCCAACAGGGAGGACATTTCTGATGTGATTCCTCAAGCTCTAAGTCACAAGCAGTAAAGTAACAGTCAATTCACACTGAGTTATATGACAAGAGAACACTTAAAATGACTCATAATGTAGAAGAAGGCCCCTGAATTACCCTGAACTTTTTTTTTTTAGGGTAAAAATATTTCTGTCCTACACAGGCTGGCAAATTATGCACTTTGGGTTTTTTGCCAGTTGACCTGCACTTAGCAGACAGTGACCTATTCAGAAAGTAATATCCTTTTAAAAGTCTCACAAGCAAAAAAGAAGAATCACACTAAATATGTAAAGCCCAGTATTATTACATTGAGGCTCAGATTTTGATGCTGTTTTCCATCTTGGCAGGTTCAATGGATAAGAACACACTATATTCCTTTAGCTTAGATTGGAAAGTATTTTTTTCATTCCCAGGTCACATTTTACAAGTACCTTAAGCAATACTTTCTAGAGCAGTTAAGGGATGAAAGAGCTTAAATCCAATATTTAGAGCTGATTTAAGCACTTGAGAGCCAGAGTATCACTGGTTATCAATAGGTTTTCTGTTCTTCATGTGTAATCCAAAAAGGCATTAAGCGTCTGATTTCCTTTGAAAGGCCCACATACAAAACCAGGGGAGTGAATAAGTTCAGTCTGAAAATGCTACTAAAGCTCCAGTGTGTTTTTTAAAGGTGCTTTTACAATATTACCTAAAATACAACTTATATATGTTCTTTTTTCTTGAGCACAAAAGAACTGAAAGAGCTTCATAAGTATAATTTGCGTTAAAACGGTGAAAAAGCCAAAAAAGACAGTTAATGGTCAGATCATAATGATTAGCAGAATTGCTTAATGCTTTCCTTTTCTGATTCCTTTATGGGCATGGAATGCTGTGTAATGGTTTTAGTCTATATAATTAGAACCTGCACTGATAACAGGAAAACTTCAGCCAAGGCTGTTATTTCAATCAGTCTATAAACAGCCTCCTCTCTCAAGCCAGGATGCACTCTCTGTGTTTTATTTTATTGGACAACAGAACTGTGGTATTAGGTGTCTTCTAGCAAGCTTTCAAAATATCAAATGATGTCCAACATCTACAGGCTTTGCACAAACATCTACACTGCCCCAAGATCTCTGGGAAATCAAACGCTCCCGAGAACTAACTATGTCTTTCCAGCTTCTAAACAGAGTGTTTACAGGTAAATGCCTAAACTGATGTGAGAACTATCCATACCCCCCAAAATTTCAGTGCAAAATGCTAATTTTGGGTTTGGTTTTTTGTTTTGTTTTTTTTTTTTTTTGAAACCTACTTTGGAAAGTAATAAAGAGTTTAGGACAGTCACTTCCTAAAGCATCTCACTTTCCAGAACATGTCTATCTATAACCATACTACTCGTGATCCACTTCTAACCAGCCCTGCTTATACCACTGTCATTAATTTGAAGACCTTTGTGATGGACACGTATCAGATGAGTGACTTTTTTCCCTGAGGCTCCACACTCAATACAAGCTCTTCTAAGACCATGGTGCTGCTAAAGGGGTAGTTTCATTCCTCCCAGCTTCACCCACGTATTATTTGTTTGTCCTTTTGCCAGCTTTTATGCTTCTGGACCTCAGCAAGAGGAAGGTGTGACTGTTCTCTTTTGGCAGGGATGTGGCATTAAGACAGTTTAAATCAATTAAGAAACCACATCCCTTCCCACCACAGATAATCTTTGGAAGTCAAAACAGATTTAATACTTTTTGAAAAACAGCTCCAAAAATAAAAGTAATATTTAACTCAACTGTGTTGTTTTTTGTTTTTTGGGTTTTTTTTGTTACTTTATATTGTTTTTTTTTAAAAAAGTGGTTAGAAAAACACAGTCAAAGTTTGTGTTAGAGGTATTTTTCCTCTTATTTTTAAATGAAAAACCCCTAGGTCCTTCCTCGTCTGCAAGGCTTTGCAATGTCTGGGAAAAACAGGCAGATGATAACTACCCAAAAGCTGAGAGCAGAAACCAGGTAATTAAAGGGGAAGGGATTTCTGGTCTGGCTGTTTCACACAATCTGGCACAAATCATACAGCTCTTATTATAGTTAAAGCTTGTGATACTTTTTATTCTGATTTGATATTCCTCTTGTTAGCAAGTATGCAATTTCAATGACTAATCAAAGTCTGGGAGTTAGGGAAATTTTGATAAGGATTGGAACAGTTTTTTTTTCTATATGAAGCTAAAAATGTACATCCTCTGAGTTACCCTAGACTTGATGGTCTTTATTTCTGTGGTAAAAAGTAATAGAAAGTACCATTAAATAAGGAGTCCAGCTCAGGCCTTTTAGGCACTCTTAACACATTACAAAGAAGCAAATCAATCACAAGGCCAATTGGTAAAAAAAAACACAGAAAACAAATAAAACCTTTTCAGACTACACTAAACACTGGAATACACTGCAGTGATTATTTACTTATGCAGAATACAACTCTTTATTTATTTAAACATATATTTATATATATATCTGTTCTGGCCACAATACTGCTGAGTATAACCACAGGGGATGGTAGAAAGCTGCAGAAGAAGAAGGGATTTGTGGTTTCATGCTGGGCTGTCTCCAAAGATCTGGGTCCAGTCCCTTTCTGTAGGGTATCTCCCAAATGAGTCCCTTCATCTTGCTTTGTCTTCCTACTTATCAGTAACAAAGAGAATATGGTTGCAGAAGAATCAAAAATTTCCCTTGCTCCACACTGTTCTTGACAGACATTTTTCTATACTCCTAGTTGCTACCTCCCAACTTGTCTCATTTCTACACTGTAGGAGACAAGAGGAACTGTAAGAAGACCTTTCATGATTCATGAACCTACAAACATGATGTCTTCCTATGAGTTGTCTTGCTACCAATAAATCTATGAAATGGAAATGCAGAGTTGCTGTGTATGAGAGATAGGGAAGGGAAATCAACCTACAGCTGATGAGAAGCTTGTTGAGCAATGGAAAATTTGCTGAGAAACACTAGCGTGGACAAACGGGTCCTTTGGACATCCTTAAATTTCACACTGGGATTCAAACACCCACCAAAGTGTTGTGTCCTGCTAGCTGCTGGCAAGGAGCTGACTTTCATCCCCTGCAGCCTGGAAGTTCTGCATGTAGCTGGTGACAGCTTTGCATCAGCTCCAGAGAGATGAGCTATAAATGTATGTACAGTCACCCAAACAGCCTGGTGCTCCACTACCCTGCACCTTGGTTAGCCCTCTGTAAATCAAATGCCATGGGGGCACAAAATATTACCAGATGCAATTCTGATTATATGGCCAGCATTTTATCAGGCTTTTTACAAGTTCATGGTTAATTACCTCTGTTATAGGGGTTGCAGTAACTATCTATAATGACCCCTCGCAAAGCAACAAGAGTTTAATACTAGGGTATTTTGTGCCACTTAGTTCCTGCCAATGAACATGCCTGTGGCTCTGGGTCAGGGTCCCAGAGACATATCTTACCTTCCAGGGCACTGGTGATGATGCTGACAGCACTCACTGCCCTCTGCCTCTGGAAGGGTTCGTCCGAGTGCTCCAGCGACGGGCGGTGGGGCATGAGAAGCTGCTTCTTGCTCGCTTCATCCGAGGGAGAGGTCTGTTTAAATGAACACATTGGATCAGCAGAACAAAACCAAGGGAGATACAGAGTAGTATTTTCAAAACTGCCTAAGCTCCACTTTTCCCATCTGAAAAGTCCAAGGCTCACTGATTTCCCTCTTAGACAACGTGATGATGGGGTGCTGCTTGGGAAAATGGCACTTGGAGCAATTTTGGAAACTTCGCCTTGTCTTTTACCTTCATGTAAAAAGGTGAAAGCTGCAGGTGAAAATAAAGGGATGTTTCTGATGCTGGAGAAACAGCAGTGCTGCTTTACCTCGTGCTTTGCTTGTGAAAGAAGCCCTGCTTAATTATATTAATTATTCCATTATTTCTGAAATGTGTTAACTGTTTAATTATACTGCTAGGAGAGAAAAAGGGGCGTGGGTAACAGCTCCATTACAGTCCTCTGATATCATACCAAGCAAACTGACTCCTCAACACATGTTTTTTCTTGTATTGAAACACTGCCAAGTATCAGGAACATATTGTCATTCTGGTGATCTTTGGTGTCATGGATTCTGAAGCTCTGTAATTAGGGGAGAATCTCAGCTTCTTTATTCTCAAGAAAAAGAAAAAAGAGCCCAAGCTCTCTTGTTCTCGTGTTTCTCAAGGAAGAGCTTTAAAAAAAATCCCCAAAGAAATCAAATACCAGAAAAACAGAACTCCCAAACTGTCTTTATGTAACATTTCATTTTAAATTAGTTTCATGCTTTTTGAAGGCTTGGTTTCTGAAGGTTTCTGAATTCAGACAAAACCAGAATATAGCTGCAGACACACTATTAAATATATTAAACACTGTATATTGTCAGCTCACAGGAGCAAGTTATTAAGACTTTTATTATTGCAAGCTCCCACTTCATACAGAGACAAATTCCACTTGCTTTACTCCTCCAGCTCTCCCACAGGCAGAAAGAAAGGTGGTGGTTGAGGTGTAAGGATCTATGAAAGCCAGGTTCAACATCATTCTCTGTACTAGACCTCCTGGTCAAGACACTTGGTGTCCCAAAATAAATGTTTTAACAGCCTGTGTCCTGCTCCTCCAAGCATACAGGCTGTGTGGTCTGAGGCACCAAGTATGGAAGAGAGATGCACTGTAGAATGGTGGGTCCTGATGGTTCTTGCAATACAGCTCAAGGAAATGTGGAAGGAGAAGAAATCTCTATGAAGATGACAACCCCTGGTCAGTACAAATATCAGAGTAGCCACTTTTGCTTCTCCATAGTCAAATCATCTACAGGAATCAGATTCGGACTTCTGGATCTTCCCATTCCTTGGGTCTGAGATGGCCCTAACCACCCTGAGCAGCACCTAGGATGCCAATCAAGATGTGCCATGTGCAGCAGCTCCACAGTTCTCCCCTCTGTGCCTGGGACATGCACCCAGATGGACTCAGGATCTCTCCTCTTCATTTCTTTACCAAAACTGCTCTTCAAGAAAGGCAATTCTCTAAGAACAACCAGAAAAAATACCACTGTAGTTCTATGAGCTGCCTCTCTGGAGTGTGACCTCTTCAGGGAAGGGGACATCCCCTTGTCAGATGGTTGCAAAGGACAAAGATGCTTGGCCACTGTTTGACAGTGAAAATAATAGCTAGGATACTGGTCCCAGGCCGTTTCAAAGCACTGTAGTTAAAAATACCAATCACTGCAAGAAGAGAAAGGACTTTTCAAGCAGGCACTTGAAACATCAGCTAAGTCAGGAAAGCAGTAATGCTTCAAAATGGCTTTCTTTTTTTCTAAAATGTTCTCTTTTGTTAAAATGATTGTCTCATTGTCCATTGAGTTACTGACGCTGTCATCTCAAAAGGAGAGGTGTAATCAGAACCTATTCAAAGAGACTCCTACTTGTACACAACATAACAAGAAAACACTCTATTCTTGGCTTAGGAGCTGGGGAAGACAGGAACAGTATTTCAGATGCATTAGTTTTCTTGATTCCCTTTATCTCTAAAACATCCAATAAAAAACAAAGAAGCAGCAAATGTTTTATTAATGGAGAGAGCATCTTCAAAATTGCATAATCATTCGCACCAGTTTGGAGTACGTAACAAATACATGGGACTGAAAAGAAATAACTAGACAAGGAGATAAAAAACATGAGGGAGACAAATTTCTAGGTAGAATTAACTAAAAAAGTAAAAGCAAGGAAAAAAAAACAAAATCAAAAAAAACCCCTCTACTCTTCCAGTTTCCTCTGTCTGTAGAATGAACCCTAAGAAAACCCTTTCAAGAAAAATTAATTTTCAAATTCCTCTGGATTATTTAACTCCTGTTAGACTGTATCTTCTCCCCATGCCATCTGATCCAAAATTTAGGACATCCCAATAGCATGTCTTCTAACAACCCCATCCCCAAGAAGTACCAGCTTTCTGACTGTCAAGAAAGATTTTATATTTCTAGTCATGCATGCACAAGTGTTTTTGCAAAAGTTATGGGTTGGTGGCTTTTGGTGGTGAAAGCCACCTTTTACTCAGAGGTGTAAAGAGAATTCACTGCAGAGCTAAATGAAGAAAAAAACTGTTTGCAGCGTGTTGTCCCCCATCTGCAAAGGGATATTTTGGAAGGAGACACAGGCATGGCTCCTTCTTTCCTTCACCTCTGGAGAGGTGAGACAGTGCAGTTTGCTGCTGGCCCGTGTTCAGAGCATATGCTACTGCTCATGGTAGCCACCCAGCCACAAGTGGCTCCAATGGAGGGTAGAGCCCAAAGCCCACATTGGAGGTTCACTCCCAGAGCCAGGACCCAGTGTCTGGCAGGCAGTGCTGGGGGGTAAGAAATAGTCCCTTGTGTGCTCTCTCAGGAGGACACAATCTGCTTCCCAACAGAGCAGTAAATCTATCACATTGGCAGCTTGCCACCTACTACAACATATTTTTCCAGGAAAGAAAGTTTCCATTCAGGTGAATTGCTTAAAACTATTGAAGATGCTTAGGGAAGTTTATGACATTGTGTTCTTTGTAAAAAGATAAGAGAGAGGGGTTTTTTAATTATTTATTTCATATCAGGGACAGATAATAGTCACTCAAGGAACTGGCAGTTTTTGCACTCTGAGATAGGAAGCAGTTCCAGAAACTGGGCAAACAAGGCAGCATAAAGGCTGTTATCATTACAGAGAAAATATACACAGGCACAGTTGGTCATTGTACTTATATTTTTATAGCAATTAAGCAAAAATAACAATCGTCCCTGCAGTTATGCAAGGAGTCTCCTCAGGATCCAGATGAGAAATCACAATGGAGTTAAACCCAGGCACCTCCAGCAGGACAAGATCATTTGTGTTACTCCCTGATTGACTGGAAATGTTTCTCCTTTGGATTAGCTAAATTCTATAGGGACAAATATACTATTCAGTAATTTACATGTAAATGAGGATGCATAACACTGCAGAATTATTTTCTTCTGAGTGCCTACAGTTCTGAGCTATGTCAAAATTATTATGAGAAGATGGGCTTATACATGGTAATTTTAAAGACCACATTTGGGAACAAGGACAGGTTTAATTTTCCTTGTACAGTAAAAATCTTTTCAAGCATAAAAAGAGGTGGACAGGCCACACCATGAACAATGGGCCCTGTAAGGCACTAGCACAAATATTTAATGAGATTGAAGTTGGCCATAATAGCACACAGCACTAAAAAGGAGCTATTTAATTTTGTGAATGCTTGATTATTTAAAGAGATTCACTGTAAACTGAAGCAGCTGGCAATATTTGTGTCAAATCTGAATGATATTCACTTAGGATGTGCTAAAACAAAGTTTGAAATGAGCAGAAACTCAAGCCATGGGGACAATTCTCTGTGTGGCAATGGCAGAGGGCTAGCTAGCTTTTGTCCATATAACTTACTGGTGGTGATTTTTGGATGACTTATTTCATTGACCTTTTTTCTGAACATGGAAACTGCTAACACTTTCCCTTTTCACCAGTCCTGTGGCAAAACAAGAATTAAAAAAAACCAGAAATTTTATCTCGGGGCAGTTTTAGGGTCAACAAGAAAACCTCAAACCAATGTGGTCAGCAAAAAGTTTTATGTTTAGAAGCAACAAAAGCCAAGGTCTTTGGATTTGGTTTTGTTTTTTTAATTAGATAAAAAAAAATAAAAAATTGTCTAAAGATAAGATTCTGAATCCTTGTTTTGGCACCTCAACAAGCAGGGGTTGTTAAGGGCTCACTCCCCACTTGTTTTCACTCCTGTCAAGGCAGCAATACCCAACATTTCTAGTTTCCTAAAAGAAAACAAATGTGTGACCAAGAGAAAATTCAGGAAGCGGTACACACAAGAGGGAGAACCCAGGTAGCTCCAACCTTGGCCTCATTGCCCATCCCAAAGCCATGTCAAGGGTGGCCTGGCTCTGTTCCTGAGCTGATGGGAAGCTCTGATGAGCAGGTGCCCCAGAGAGCAAAGTAGTTGGGATCACCAGCTAACAGCCAGCTGCCCACTTGCAATCAACCACCTCCTCAGTCCTGTGTCCATTTCTCTGCCACTTCTAATCTCCAAGATATAATTAGAAGGTCGGGATACACTAAAAACCTTGTGATTTCCCTGCAGAGTTACAGAAAGGCCTCCAGATGGCTTTAGGATGAAAGAAGGAATGTTGTTATGTGTATTTCTTAACCCTCAAAAAACTCTTGACAATCACAGGTGGTATCTTACTCATCCTCCTCAGATCCCATGGATAAATTGAGCTCCAGACAGGAGCTCATTAACTTAATCTAATCCTGCTCAAACAGATCAATACCATGTGCAGGGAGATGTTATTCTAACCTCTTAACTAGGGAACACCAAGACACAAAAAAAGCAATACATAGCTGCAAATAAATGCTACAGGAATGTGAAGAAACTTTGTGGGACATGTTTGTAGCTAACAAGACTGATGGGCCTAAGCAGCATCCTTTGAGATGATTGGAAATCTCTCCTGTTTCAGCAGCTGTATTTAGGGATTAGGGGCAGGAGACAGAAGTTGCAAGCACACCTGGTTTCTCATGGAAACACACATTCATCTGTGCCAAGCAGCCAGGGCCATCTGAAGAGCATTCAGAATGGGCTTTTAAAGCTTAGATGCTCTTCTGCAGCCAAGTGTCAGGAGCCCAGTCATCTGAGTGACCAGCCTGAACAGTGGAACAATCTGCTGCAGCCACCTCTCTGATGGGAGAGGGCACAGGCTGCAGAGGTGCTTTCATGTCTGCTCAGCTGCCACCCGCAGTCATTCCCATGGGCATAAGGAAATCATCTGCTGAAACTATGGTCTGCAGGTTGGAAACTCAAAACCAAAGACGATCAGATCTTGTTTGACATTTACTCTGCCTTTTAAATCAAAAGTGCTCTTCCAAGCTTTCCCCAAACCAGAATTCAGTGGTCTCCCTGCTCAGTAGCAATCAGCAGGTCTGTGTTAGGCTCATCTGATACCACTGAGCATCACAGAAGGGCCTAAAGAAATGCATCTTCAAAAACTAATGCTGTAAAATGTGTTTTGCCAGCTCCATTAACTCAGAAATTGCATTTACATGAGACAAGCCACGGTTGCATCTCAGGAAGATGCAAATTAGGGCTTAATGCATAGTGCAGTGAAGCCTTTTCAAAGACTTGTCCTTCGTTTCTTGTCCACGAACATACAACAGATAGTAGAAGTGTTTTTTTTTCACCAGAAGCTTACACTCATACAAAGTAAATAACAGCAGTCAATGGGGCTAATGAGATAACTTCAACTTCATCCTGCAACACATTTCTTTTGTCTCCCCTAAACATATGAAGACAAAAAAAAGAAACGAAACCTGCTCACAAAGAACAAACTCAACTTCGAGCTTTAAGGAAAAAAAAAGGCAAAAATAATCAAACACTACCCCCAGAAGTGTGTTGGTTTATCTCCAAGCACACTGAGGCGTTGGGTTTGCTCTTTCCTTTTGCCTGTGCTCCACAGCTGAGGCTGCACGTTTGTGCCCAGCCCTTATGGTTCCTGTAGAGAATACATCTGTACAGCAATGGGCTTCTTGCCAATTAGCTTTTAACTCCAGCTCATATTTTCTGGATAGATTAGATACCAAACCTGTTTTGTAGGAGACACAACATCCTTCACATTGCATCACTGAACGAGCATCTGTTACTATAGTGCCTGGGTGTTATTTCCTAGATGACCAGGGAACTGCCAAGTGAGCTCACCCACCCAGGCCATTCAATTTTCAACATCCATTTTTCTTAAAGGCAGGAAGCTGGCAAATGAAAACAAATGCCAGCAGAGCTCAAAGCCTCCTTGTCACCTCAGGGCCCAATCCTGTAAAATACCAATATTTGCTGTGAAAGGCTGAGTGCTCTCATGCTTTGTTAAGCTTTTTCTGACAGCTGGGAGAGCCTCAGAAGCCTGCAGAGCTGCTTTGCTTACAGAGAAAAGGGGGACATCCACTGCTCACCTACTGAGGCCTCCCTACTTCGGTTCAGGTTATTTTTTTCAAACAGAGGAATAAATTTTCTCTCACAGTTCCTTTAATGCACAGCGTTTTTGCACTGAGCTAAGTCCAGCAAAACTCCACCTATAATTAGTGTTTCTGTTGCTCAGCTGTCTAGAGACTGCTCTCAGGACTGCAGAGGGTAAAAATGGGAGTACCAAAGCCCTAAATGAACAGAGGTGTGAACGTCTGAAAAAGCAGCAACAGCCTCAAAACTGTCAACAGAGCAGATAATTCTCACACCAACCAGCTTCCCATGCCCAGCGCATCCCCTCTTCTCATGTACAATGTGACAGTCTATTTGCAGGACTACAGGGGATGCCCAGATAGGTGAGGAAAAAAATTCACTCCAAAGCTTGAAAGGAAAGAAGCTGGCTAGGTCTAAAGAAAAAAAAAAAAAAGCAAGCTACTTCTCAATTTACTGATAATCTGACACCACGTCTGGGATCCATCTCACTCACCTTTCTCTTCAGGAAATGCGTTGCCTAATACATGTCAGAATCACTTTTGCTGAGTTCCCCCACTCCCCAGTGTGATCTGGTTTTGGCACCTTCTTACTCCGAGTGGGCTTCATCTCACCCAACTCAAGACATGTGCAATGTAGTTATTCACCTAGGGCTCCCCTTGCAGTTACAGTGAACAGAAAGAGGTACTTTCAGGCAAAGAGATCATTCTGACCTATTTTAGATCCCCAAGAGGAAATAAAAGCTGCCCACACTGGCCATAGGGACTAGATCCCCATTGTTTTGACTGTTGAGAGTGATGAGCTCCAATGTAGTTTATCTACATTAAAAAATACAAACTCCCACCACACCAAACTGGAAACCTGTCTAAATTGCCCTGTCTGTGTAACAGCTATTTCCGAAACACCATCTCATGGTTTTCCAAGTGCATTCATGCTTAATTGCTAATGGTATCAGTCTTAAAGGTTTTAATTACAGACGTATTAAATATTTTTCAGCAGTGGTGGTTTGCAACAAAGATCCTGGCAATCTGCAAAAGGCTTGAAGTCTGTTGATCATCTGCTCATCTTTCCCAGGTGTTATTTGAACTGGATGCTAAAGCTTCCTGGGAACTCCCTTTGAACTGTAAGAACAGGTCTCCACAAGTAGCTACGCAGAAGACCAGAAGTTAGATGCAGAGAGATAGCAACTAGTGGGAGAAAACAGTCTCAAGTTGGTAAGAATCACACCACATCATTTTAAAAATATAATTTTCTAGCCACTGGACAATGTCAGTTAATCAAATGTCAAAAGAAACCAACTTAAAAATGTCCCTACAAGGAAAGAAAATTCATATCAAACCCAAGATTTAGGTAGTTGCCTCTAGGTATCTCTGAAAAGCAAGTCTCACCAGAAGTGGTGAACCTCTGTTATGTGGCACTAGACACAGGTTGCTGTGTGGGTTAGCCTATTGTCTTCCCACCCTGCCTGCCACGGTGGCTCTGAGCTTCTCACTGTAGACTGCACATCGCTTCAATATATTACAGCAAACTCCAACAACATTTAGAAGGAAACAAGAGCGTGAATCAGATACAAAAGTTATAGAGTACTCACCAGGTCGCCTGTCCCAGGCTTTTCCATAATAACTGGGGGGAGCAGTAACCCTGCAGGAGAAGTAGGGTCTGGGTTGAGTGCCCCGATGCCTCCTCCTATCAGGGAAACCACACCATTGCAATCCACTGAGCTGTTCCTTTTGCCCGTCTGGGTGTAGTTGGGAGTAGTAGGGTGAGAACTATGGCTCACTTGACTTTGCACGCTTGGACGCCTCCCAGATCTTGGAATTAAGAGAGAGCCCCGGTGGCTTTCATGTTCCACAGCAATGCTGATCTCATCATCGGCAAAATCTGTTTCGGAGCCAGTGTCTCGGCCACGGAGTCGGAAGCTGAAAACGCTTCCGTGGCTGGTTCTGCGCTTCACCAAGTTTGCACTGGGACCATAACTAATGCCAAGGAGAGTCTAGAAACCCCCAGAAAGGAAAAAGGGGAAAGAGAAACAACATTTTGCAACATGTTTTCAGGAGCGAGGAAGGTCTGGGGAGAGCAGTAAGTTCCATTTTAAATCAAGTGCTTCAGAGAAAGACTTAATTAGACCTATTCAACCTTGGCAAAGTTAAGAGGTTGAATAGTCATCCCTAGCCGTTAGGTTTTTGTCTAATACTTGACAGTTTAAGATGTACTGAAATAGGAAGGGTCAAGGTGGCATCCACCTTGCAGCATGATACCTCCTTTGGTTCTACTTCCCCCCCGTCCGATAAGTGCCAAAGGAGCTGGGAAGGCAGCACAAGGAGTGGAAGACAGGAGCAGGGAAGGGGATCCAGCTCCACTCTACTGCATTATCACACATCTTCATAACAGCTAGGGAAGGAACATTGCAGTGGGAGAAGAAGAGATAAAGAAATAGGGCAGGAAATGAACTGCAGGGAAAATGAGAAGAAGAGGGAAGAAGAAGAAGCAGAATACGACGGAAGAAGGTGATAAAGGGAAAAAAAAAACAAGAGCAAGAAGAGGGATATGGTTTATTAGTTTGTAAAATGATTATCCAATGCACATGGCTGCTTTAAGGGGTAGGTAACCTCAGTACACAGCAGTCTCCCTCACACTCAAATATCATCCCCTCTGACGTCAGCTAGTGAGAGTGCAGCTCTGACAGAGCATTGGCACGATGTAGTCAAGGGTTAAGCACACCTAAACCCTGGCAGAGTAAAAAGGATGTTCAGAAAATGCACGAGGAATTCAAGTCTATCCCTTCCCCTCCTAACTGAAGAGCAAATTATTGGAGTTAAGAGCATTTAGGCAGAACATACTTTTGATTTTACAGCCCGTACAGAATTTTCAGCTTCTTCAGAACTTTGTCATGAGCCAAGTATATATGAAGAGAGGTCAGATCTCCACAGCATCCACAAAACAAATGAAGCCTGATTTCATTTCTCACTGTGACTTACACCGAGTTACATAATGATGCTATTCTGTGACACTGGTACAAGGAAAAGGACAAAACCCAGGTCCCTTCTAACTAAAACCAACTCATTTGGATTGCTACCAAATGTTAACTGGTCAAAAATCCATGCCTGGGTTTCCGTGGCACAGTCATTGAGACTGATTTCTGATGGCAACACGCTTCCAGCTGCCCAGATTGCATCTGAATGATGACTCAGCCTTACTCCCTCCAACCATGCCAGGCACAGCCTTGCAGACAAGATTTACTATAAGCTTTGAAATGTGTCTCCCATGTTTCTCATGCATATGACATCCAGGGGCGAAAAGTGAAAACAAGAAATAGTAATCTGAGAAAAAAACTGGCAGTGTACAGCTCCAATCCACGGTCATTCTGGTACATAGTGTCCCGAAGTCCATCCAGAATGGAGCTGAAGAGCAATTCTAGCTTTAACAGAGGTGTAATTTGTAAAACGACCCATTTGACCAATGAGACAACAATAAAAACTATCAGATTTAAAAAATGCATGTCTTTAACAGAAATCCAGCTCTATGTAAATTTTGTGAGCTTGGGAGTCAGTAACTGGTCACATTTACTCATATCACTTATATTTTTTCTATGAGCTTTTTATGGCTGCCAAATATCCCTAAATTCACTGACAAAAAAATTTAAAAAGACTTAGCCCATTACATGGCTATTCAAAAAACCAAAATAAAGCGATTTAAACTTTGCTCTCAGTTAATCAAAGACAAATTACCTGGAGCTATTTATGATCACTTGATACACACAGCATGTGCAGATTCATATTCATGCATGTCAGTAACATTTACATAAACCCTGATTTAACAACAGCTTCACTCTATTTTTCCCTGCAATAGGAAGCATAAACAAGTGCCACGAAGACTTTACTTGAAGGCAACTAGTAAAGGAATATAAAAATGTTAATAACATCTTTGTATAGCATTATAAAGCCCTCAGAGACAAGGTTCCTCCTCTTCTAAGAATTTTTGTCTCTAGTAGGGATAGGATAGATATAATCAGATGAAAGAAAATAAAATAAGAAAATAAACAAGATTATGGGTAATTTTGAAGTGAAAAAAAAAGGCCAAAAAATATGAAAAAAAAATAGGTTCATAGGAATGTTTAATGGGCATTTTTAATTAATTTTGAAAATAAAGTGGTAATATGTTTCCTTCCATTGTTTTAACACAAGCTGTCTACAGGTCAGTCATGATATTCAATATTTCTATTATCTTCACAACTGGAAGTTTCAGCTTTAGTTGTCTATTCAGAGCCTGGGCTACCCAGCTAAATGCAGTGTGGAATAAGTGATGTTTCAGACCACGGCTTACCATTCTCCTCTGACCATCGTCATAGTCACACTTAGGATTCCTTTGGTCTTCCCCATATTCTTCTGTCCCCAAAGATTTCTTTTTCTTTTGCTTATTTCTTCTTTCCTTGGCATTTTTGGATGCTAAAGGTGACATTTCCAATGAACTAAGTGACATTGAGTCAATTCCTTTAGCAGCTAGTGCCTAAAACAGAAGATAGTAGAAGGTGTAAAGTCTATTATTTAAGGATCTCAGTGAAAACTAATAATTACTCTGCTCAACATTTGTTTTTCAAGCTCTGAGGTTGTATAAGAGATAAACTAAAATTTTCAAGTGATCTTTAATCATAAAACTATCTCACATGGCTGGAAATGGTCTTAACCTTTTTCTAGCCTCTATATTTAACCATATTAAAATAAGTAACAAGTGAGACAGGTTGCTGGTAGAAATGCACTCCTGCAGGTCTGCCACTCAGACCCTATGATAGAGCATTAGGAATGGCTGCATAGCTTTGCCTTGTGCTTCAGTGCTGTGCTGGCTGGCTGGTGGGATCACTGCAGGAGCTGTCTGGTAACAGACCAGCTGCCAGAAACCCAGCAGGAGCTGAATGTGAAAGCCTGGGTGCACAAAGCCACAGCCCTGGGAGCAAATGGGCAGCCAGGAGGAAGAGCTGATGGGTGCAGGGAGGAAGGGGCAGCATAGCAGCACACTGGGTCTCCATCCCTGGTGCAGGCAGGAGTAGCAAGGGGAGTTCTGAGCACAAAGCACCAGGTCAGGTTGGGAGCTGCTGGTGTCTCAGCATGAGCTACATCAGTGTCCCAGCGACAAGCCCCTTTCCAGAGCCCCAAGCAGAAATGCATAGAGTGAATTACACAAATAATATTAAACCAAAAGTGCCTCTCCAGGTTCCCAAGAACAGGAGAAAGGGATGAATCCTCAGTGCTATTGTCTGTAAGCCACTAGAATCAAACAGGCAATCAGCTCTGCACAGCAAAATACTCCCTTCCTCCCACAGGCATCAGTCCAAGGAAAGTGAAGGCACTTAACAGTCGTGTAAAGAATCAATCATGTATTTCAAGGAGTAGCAGTAGCTCTATCAAGCTGAGAGCACAACAAAACTTAATTCCTGTGGGAAATATCCTTCATGAGAAAGCTGCTTAGAGCAGAGAGGAGGAGGGCTCAGACACCAGTCTAGCTGTTCTTTATATATTTTTTTTTTTCTGAGTCAATTGATTTAATTGCTATGCTGAAGTGCTTTCTCTTCATAAAGATCCAGCAAGTCTTTTGGTGTTAAGTTCAGGTTTAGGAATGTGTTAGGCCAATCGTGTAAATTGACTGATAGTCTCCAAGCAAGCCTATCAATTATATTTGTGCTCTCTTTATACTGCACAGTGTAAAAGCTGATCTGAGGACTTCTGGTTTTCTTTTCTGATTGCTGTCATGTTTTATTGATCTAGAAAATATTGTAGGTTGTGCTACTAAGCATGCTGTACCCTTCCTGCAAAATGAGCTAATTTTCAGTTTCTTAGCTTTTTCTTACCTATTACTAGGGCTGAAATGCTTCTGCCTTGCATAGCTTTTTCAGGTACTGAAAAAGGATTTGGACTAAATTGTTTCTCAGGGCATGGAGGAAATGCCACGTCCAGTCTATCTATCCTTTTTGGTTGAGTTGACCATGTCCTGCCCCTCAGGCATCACAAGCCTTAGCTCCCGGGGCAGCAAAGGCGTGTGGGACCAGACATGTCTGGCAAGGATGGGTGGTGGCTGAAGGATGGGAGAAAAGCTGAGCTCCCATGATCCCAGATATGGGGATCATGCAGGAGGTAGCACTTGAGGCAAGAACTCAGCGGTATAGTGAGTCAAACCCAAGATGTTCATAAAGGCTTGGGGAACAAGTTTAGAACAGTAGCTCTGACTGGGGCAAGACACCTGAGAAGGACATCTGAGAAAGAGACCTGAAAGCTACATGGTGCAGCCATCCAGTTCACTTTCATGAGCTTCTTCCAGATGTCTAATTTGAGTTGTAGAGGCTGATCTGCAGAGCTACTGGGCTTCAGCAGTGAACAAGATGGACTCAAATCACTCTACTTCTGCTTCATTTCCATAAGATTAGGATAATTCTCTAGGAGTATTACAAATACAAATGAGTATTTTTGAAACACACAGAGTCTGAGCAGTGACAAGAGGCACTGAAAAACCTCTGAGGATGTTAGTCATTTTGTCTCTGAAGTAAGCTTTGAATGCCTGAGTTGGGAAGTCTGCTCGAGCTGGCCTAGGGGTACAGAACAAACGATGAGAAAGCGAAGACCTGTTCTTGAGTCATGTACTGTCCACTCTTCGTACTGAGTAAGGCACAGGAAAAATGAGACATAGCTGGCTGAAGAAAAGCCCATCTTATGAAGCACATAGACAAACAGGAACAATTTAGGTTTTCATGATTAACCTTCATTTTGACACCTTCTGACTTTCAGGGCTTAATGCTCCTTTTCTGTATATACACAGGCTTAACTGAAATCAAAGCCTTCAAAAGGGAAATCTTAAAAATCTTTAATTATAGCTGTGGATTACAGCAACCAGCGAAGTTGACTGTTATTAGGAAGAGCTCAGCTGGAGTTAAAACAGAGGAAAACTTGTATAAAATAGGTACAAGTTGGAGCTCAGTTTGCTCCCTTAGGTTATGGCAGAAAGTTACTATGTTCAAAGTGCCTGTACATGGAATAAATTGCATTTACCTATTACTTAAACTATCAAAGAGGATCTTTAAAAGGACTTAAATGATGTATAAGCCTCTACTAGCACTTTGTCAAGGGTGAATTGCATTTTCTATTTTCTTTCCAAGGATTTAAATGGGTTTTGGATTAGGCCCTGAAGCTATACGTACCCAAAAGAAAATTATGTATATTAGTTTTTACAGAGTATCAAGGATTTATTTCTCTGAACTACATTGCTACATGTTATTTCAGACTAATTTTCTTATTGCCTTCTTGTTTACAGCACCTAAAATGTTCTCTTCAGGTGTTTAATAAAGGCTTTCTACCCCACATAAGCCACATGAATTTTAACTAGTGTTATTAAGGCTATATGGCTACATCCACCACTTGGCCTCCCTGTGTTGTTTAAACTTAGGATGTAACATTAATTCCACATCCTTTGAATAATTTGCAAAGCTTAACCTCAAGATCTGCCTGTTTACTTGTTCAGAAATTGAATTCTATATGCTTCAAACAGTTTATCTTCCATCTTTATCTTCATTATTGGACAGCTGGATATTCATGGCAGTTTGAATGAGACGGTGAGGAAACGAACATGAGTTAAAGTGGTAGTGGAAGAAGGTTCAGCTGGGGCTAAGGCTGAGCTACCAAAATAGTTGTTTTGTGCTCAAATGCTGATCTAGTTATACCACCATTAAAATGTCTTGCATACCAACCAGTATAAACTCCTCTGCTGGTATATGTGATGAGTCAAACCAGTACAACTCTGAATATGAAAACCTAAATGGCTCCAAATCTAGCAAGAAAAGTCATCATTTTTCTTTTAGTAAGAACTGTAATAACTCTGTCTAAAACAATAAACATTAAGACGTTTTCAAGTAAACTCTTACTTTGGTTATCACATAAATGTAAAATAAAAAAAATGTGAATCTCAAGGTTCTATCTGTTTAAGTTAACCACAGCTAATCACATCATATAGTTTACTGACCTCCTGCTCTTTCTTTAACATTTCCATGGCTTCCCGAAACTTTCGTTCCTTCTCCTCTGTTTCAGCAATAGTGGCTTGGTTCTGCTCTTCATACGCCATGGCCACAACAGCCAAAATCAGATTGACCAGATAAAATGAGCCCAGAAAGATGACCAGCATAAAAAAAAGCATGTAGATCTTCCCAGCAGATCTGAGAGTCTTTAAGCACAAAAGTAAAGTCACTACTACTTGCTTACAATGTTTTTTAAAATAAAAAAAAGTAATTTTCTTAAAAAACTTAGATTTATAAAACAATTGAATTCAACCTTTGTTAATAACAGAATCAATTAGATGCTGTTAACAGAATTCTATTAAAACAGAATCCCTTTGATGACAAGTGACAACCACATGTAAGGAAAAGAATCTTTTCACTGACAAATTTTTATACTATAGTCAAAAATCGTGTGCTTTGTGGTAAAATTAATTTCTAAAAGAACAATACTTTCCTCCTTTACCAAATATCTCCATTGGTTTTCTTTTAGAATAGAAAACCTTACAAACAGTTGCAGTGAAAGCTCCCCCTACACAGCTCAATCTATTTTTGGCCAGTGCACAGGAACTTCCCAAGCACAATTCAAGTTGCATCCTTTCAGATGTCTACTGTCTAGAACCTTTACAGTCAGCAGGGAGAATATAGGGTGCAGCTCATCTGAATGTTATTTAGATATCTGCCTCAGGATAAGAACCAAACCTTGGGTGCTGTTGACTCTATTGCCTGGTTCTTCACCAGTTTTACAGGCTTAACTGGAGTTTAGGGTAACAGGGTGACCTTGTATTAGGTATGTCCCATGGTCAATGGCTTGATGCTAGTGATAGAAACCACTGTGTGGTATTATAAGGTCAATTAATAAAGAAGAGTGATCTTTACCCTTATTTGCCTTAACAGTTTCAGTCTTCCACAGTTGTATATGCAGCTCTGTGCCAAGTAAACGAATATAGCTGTTTAAAGAATCTTACAATTTCATTGTTCTGCATATTTATGAAATGAAATTGTATAACTGGCTACATGTGAAGGTGAAATCCTCAATACCTGCAAAGATGTTTTTGCAAAGCTTCCAAGTAGTATCTGTCATCACTATCTCCCTTGATATCCTTATAAGCATGTTCCAGTTTTGACAATTTTGAGATGCAGAAGTAAATCTTTGGTGGCTTCATGGACAGAGTATGCAATTTAATACCAAACCATCATATGTAGTTCTTCAGAGTTCAGATATCTTTCAGGAAATGTATGCTAAAATGAGCATTTACTAGGAGACCACCTTGCACATGTGACTGTAAGTTGACTTTGACCCTTTTTGTGCCTCTGGCTTTTAGGTGTCCATGATGAAAGCCTTGCAGCAGGGAGAACTGAAACGTACCAAATATTCTTGCCATTTGCTGAATCTGTGTTCATTATTGTGCCTTGCAAAACCAGATACACCAACAACATTGGTGCTTCTCTAGTCCCTTTTTGAGCTGGACTCAAAAGATTGGTTCATGTTACACCAGCCACCAAAAACATCTTTAAGTAGTGACATGGTGACCTTTCTTAAGTGGTGAACTTCACCTAGATTGAGCTGAATGACCCATTCAAAGTGTCTTTCTCTTAGTACCAATTTTCTCCCCTTTACCCAAACACCCAGCCTAAAGTCGTCTGATATCACTACTCCTAAGAAAAAAAATTAATTGTAACAATCATAACGACTGATGTCCCTGCTTATTGCAAGATGTTGGTGACCTTTAGAGGTCCCTTCCAACCCAAAACATTCTACGATTCTATGGTCCTTCTCCAGAGCACAGTTTGCCTGATAACAAGCAATTCTTTCTGGTTTTTAATTACTGGATATATCACTGTAACAAGATGATGTGTTTATTTTATATTTTTATCAATAATAAAACAATCTCATACCTGTTGATAAAGACGTTCCCAACAATCTTGAGTCATAAGACGGAACAAAGAGAGAAAGGCCCAACCAAAAGTATCAAAGCTTGTGTAACCATGGTCAGGATTTTCCCCAGCCTTCAGACATATATATCCCTCAGGACATGTGCTGCAAAACACAAAAGGCAATACATGAGATGCATCATAGATGACTTCAGTGTGGTGAAACTGGTTTCCAGGATATTGAAAGTTCCTCTATGGTAAATTCCTTCACTGGGTAAAAATACAGGTAGATGCTGACTTCACAATACCAAAGATCTTTACAATCTTATTTTCCCTTTGAAAGGATAAATGGGAAAATGTTAACCATAGCTCGAGCTGCAGTGGCAAATGAGGACCTAACATTTCAGATATTTGGACTAGACCAGAATTAGGTGCTTAAGCAGGACTTTAATGCTTAAGTATTATTTCTCTTGGCATTTATTCCTAATTAAGGATCATAAACATGGTGTCTCCTGTTACAGTTGTGGGTGATCATGATAGTGAACCCACTTTTCTGGTTGTGTAGTCTGACACTGGCTGGATGACACCAGTGTGTGCCATCTGAGCATCTTCCCAATTGCTTACTGTAGCTGACCTTACATTCACTCCACGAAAGGATTAAATCTTTAATTTAAGAAACCCAGCTCTTTGTTCCACACAGCACTGTAGTCTGGGGTCATGACATTGTTTCTGCCAGGAAAGTCTTCTCCTTGTGTGTCTTGCAGATACAGGTATTAAATGGCATGCAGACAGCATTAATCTCACTGGCTCTCATTAAACTTTGAGGTTCTTTACAAGTGATTTTCTAGCCCTATATGCCAGAAGAGGAGAAGAATGCTCTCACTGGTACTTTGTAAGTACTGAATTGCATAAAATTAAACACAAGGTAGAAGAGATCCCAGGTCATCAAGCCATCCTCTCTCCCAGAACAGTGCAATATTATTAGTCAAAAGACCTCACACCTCTTGCCTGTCAGAAGCCACTTGCCAAATATAAGATATTCCCCATCAGAAACTGAAGACATAGAGCAATATGAGAAGATTTACTGCTGTATGTATCATAGGAAGAGAATTTGAGACCAAGGATGTTGCCAGTGTTGTGGAACCCTGCAGTATTTTGGAATATATTAGGTGAGAACCGTCTAACTCTCTGGAGGGGTAGAACTCTGCAGATCTTGCAGTAGTGCTGGCTCTCTGTTCTCCTTATGCTACAGATGAAGACAAACCTAGTACAATTCAGTGTAAACTCTGACACAACTAGGGATGGTTATAACAAGATGGATTGTGAAAGCACTTTGTCAAAGTTCAGGGACACAGAGAGAGACCATCTTCCAGGCAGTGTTTGGTAACAGAGCAATACCCTCTGTCCTGGCAGATGGTGGGCTTGATGTTCTGCCTGTCAGATGGAGGAATCAAGGTTTGCTGAACTGCCTTCAGACAGGATGATTATTGAAATATCCAGTCATTTTAGACACATCACCAGCCATGTAGAGTGTGCCCAGTGTGTGCAGCTTTTAACTTTTTTCTCCCAGAAAAAAAACCCCATAGTGTTTCAATCACTGCTATTTTTTTACCAAAGTAGTATATTGCTGCAAATTGAAATGCAAAGCAGTAACATAAGTAATGCAATTTAATTTTTAAAACATCACCCCAAAAAAGAAATTGACTCCTGAGAAAGCAGAGTGTGTCTCAGTGTGAAAAGCAAAGATTTTTTTTTTTAATATCAATTTTATACTGCTATAAATCAAACCTCTACAGCACAGGTTTGCAACCCTGTACTGCATGCAGAGATGAGAATACACTGCTATAGGTTTTGAAGTTATCCAAATCCATGGTGTCAGCCACTGACATTAGACATTCAACAACACTTTAAGAAGCTTAATGTAATATCATTAGTCAAGCACAAAATTTTAAGTCTGCTTTGAATGCTGAAAAAAGGAGTGCTGAAGCATTGCAAAATGTGTGCATATCCTTGTCTGCAGTAGTTTTCAGAAAAAAAAGCCACAAAAATTAAAAAGAACAGCCGATGTTTGATCAATTAAATCTTAACACACATGTGAGAATATAATAAGTGATTCTGTCACCTTAGGTAGTGCCAAGTTAGTTTATATCAGTTGAGAATTTAGACAATAGTAACTATTTCTCACAAAGAAAGAAAGAGAGAGACACTTCTAATTTTTCCCTGCCAGCCTAGAAATGCCTCCTTCTAGATCTTTCCTACTTTGACTACCTATTGTTTCCTGGTAAAAGCCACATTTGTATAAAAATTACAGTAACGTTATTGAGTTAGAAGACAATACAACACATAAATTACAGCTTTTTTCCCCTAAAATATGCAGATGCACACTGAACCTCTCTTGCATATCCATGTCCTTTTTTGAGGCAGCCTTTTCACTAAATTTCTTCTCTCCCAAAGGCAGCATCTACTGTCGCTCTCTGCCATCTCTAGATCTGCTGCTGCAGACAGCTTTCAGTGCCTGTGACATGCTGCTGACACTGTTCAAGAGCTCTGAGAAATGGATTCTTTGGGTTCCTGAGAGGGAAACCCTCTCCACTTGCTTGTGCTAAGACAACATGTCTAGAAGGACATAAAAATTTTTGAAAGGCTCATTCCTTTTGCCATAAGAAAAAGACTGCACTTGCACAGTGTGCTTGGCTGGACACTAAGTGACCATATCCAGAGGCAGACAGCCTTTCCTGAGGCTTCCATAAAAGACCAGTCCCAAGTGACTCCACTGAGTTGGTCTCATTAGTCATATTTTAATGTTGTTTTACTACTTGTTAAAACTTCTGAATACAGCTTTGAGAAACTTGGTGGTGATAACTTCAGTGGTGAACTTAAGCCTAAGCAAGGCAGTTGGTTGGAATTTAGGTTTCATCTAGAATAAGTTGCCAAAAATTTTAGGCAAAACAGAACTTTTGCCATTAATTTCAAGAAGAGAGAGACTTTCATCTTAATCTCTTCACCATTTTGAACAAAAGAGTCTGAAAGAAAGGGGATATTAGGAGCATTGCACATCGATGTACTTCATAGGAACCTCTCAGCACAAGATTAGAAGCTACAAAGTCAGTCTTAGGCCCACTGCCAACGTTGCTTCCTGGGGAGTCTCTTTCAATGCAGAAATGCTTCAGAGCAACTGCTTGGAAACCCCTAGGATAAGAAGATGCAACTCCTCTGAGTGTCAAACTGAGCAACGGTACCTCAGACAAATATTTTGTTTGTAATGGAGTTGGTATTTTTATCCTGTCTTTATATGTCTCTAAAACCTTTTGCACTCAGCAGTAGATTGCTGGTGTGAAAAGGTCTGCTTGACTGAGTACTGTGAGTGTACATAGCTTTTTAATATTATGTTCAGTGTAAGAGCATTCAAACGAGGTGCATTCAGCACGAAAAGCATGAACTCCACCTCAGAAATGCTATTAATGTTAGCTCACATCCTCCTTACAGAGACTAGACACTTGAGACAAAATATCCTACTTTTCAACTCCTTATTCTTGCTCACCCTCTTTCGTAGCCAACAGAAGTGGTAACCCATGGGGTATGGGAACACATCAAAAGCACTAAGAGGAAAACAAAATGCTGCTTCCCAGAACAAGACTCTACAGAAATTTAAGTGTAAGACTCTCACAAGAGAATATTATGCTGCAGCTGACACCAATTCCTCTGGGAATTTTTTTTAAGGGTCTCAAGATTTTGCTGAAGCATCTCCTAAGTATAATATTAAGCCTTTCCCTTTGGATTTTTTTCAGCAAACTCTTTAGCTTCTTTTACCTCAGGGAAGCGTTTCACAGGATTACACTATCCTCTGATGCACAGGGATGGGCAACAACAACAAGCCACATAAATATCCTCTACGTGGTCCTCACAGGATGCTGTTCAATTGATCACAATAAAATCAGTGTCATTGATTCAGAGAAGTTAAAAGCATCAGTCTACCTACCTACCCATCAATCTGTAATCACCACTGGAAGCTGGCATTGGTACAGGAAATTAAAGAACATAACAAACAGCTTTGTTTTAAATAACACAGATCGGGAATGCCAGAGAGTTGAAGCTGAGGGGCATAATTACAAAATGCTCTGTCTCAAGAGCTTGATCCAGGCAACCTGCTGATCCAGACCATAGAGGCCAAAGGGGTTGTGCAATAAAATATTTGTAAAACAGCCACGTGCTGGATTGCAACGTTCAGACCCTGGAAATACAGGGAGGGTTGTTCATGGGTTACCAGGAGTGAGCATGAAGCAGCTGCTACTGTCAGCTCTGACATCTGTAAGGTAAAGCTGCACTTCATTGGGTTCAGGGTGCAAAGGCTCACTATGGATTGCTGCACCAAACTGTTTATGAAGGAAGCAATAATGGGAGATAAAGTGCATACCACAGACACACTAAAAGTTAAAAACCTAAACCATACTGTGGTGAGACCCCTGTAGTGTTCCTGCTTTGGTCACAGCTTAAGCCCAAGAATGCAGAAGCCAAGCTGAAATGTTTAGAGCTGACGTCTTTGACACATGGCTAATTCCAGAGGAATGGAAATCATCCTCGTGAGCACGGTGGGGTTTTGAAGCCTGACAGGAAGAGCTGGTAGGACAGACAGTGCCCAAGGCCTTCAAGGATTGTTGATGTGCACAACCAGCGTCAACCTGCCAATTCGTGCTGAAGCCCTCAGGCCACAAAAGAGAGGTTTAGAACTACTTTAGGTCACAGACCTGAGTGTTTTCCTCTGCACTTTCCATGTTTTCTCACTTGTACATGTAGGAGAAAGGGGCTGAAAGGCAGTAGCACCCCAACCAAAGCCACGCACTGCCATCACCAGGCGCTTGTTCTGCCTGAAACTCACAGGTCGTTTTCCTTCCCTTGCTCTTTCTTGTTTTGTTATATGAAAGACTAACTGTGGATAGGGGGTCTGAATTAAAATTCCCCATTAATTACCATCTAAGAGCCAATATCTGACTTGCACAAACATGCTTCACATTGGATAGGTCTGACTAGGAGCCCGCAGCAGCACTCACTCCAGGTATCTAAGGGGTAAGAGAGAATCTGAACGGCATTTTTTAAAGCAAGGGGTGCCAATAGTCCAAAAGGAGGGAAGTGCAAGCAAATATAACTGAATGCTTCAGGGAAATAAAAAAAAAAAAAAGAAAGAAAGAAAAAAGAAGATGACTGAAAGCTTAGAATTAAGAACTACATTTAGCAGGAGCTGAAGATGGAGGAGGGGAAGGAGGTGCCCATGAGCAGGCTTACTCACGGGCTCACAGAACCCACTGACCTGTGCATGCCACTGATTTGTATACAGGAAAAAGTTTCAACCTCCCCCACTAGCTACTTGCTCAGGCAGCTGGAAAACCACTGGTTTCAGCCTGAGACGTCAGAGCCCTCCATGCATGCACGCAAGCAGTGAGACAGGGAACTCCTCCTTCTGCAGCATGGCTTTTTTAGACTTTGTGCTGCAGCAAGGTAAACAAACTCTCATTTCTTCTCACTCAATCCAGTGGCCAGGCACCAGGTCATCTGTGTAACCCATCAAACAAAATACAGGGCAATAATTTGCCATCATAAACATGACAGTAGATCAGTACTTAATGAAGCCTGTAGCCCCCAGTAAGTCTGCTTCTCTCATGTGGCTGACAAGCTTATTACAGCTCTGCCTAAGAGGTAATATTACCCCTCCTTAAGAATTGAGTGGATTTGGATTTAATCCCTACTGCTGCTGTTTAACCAGAGACAGAATCTTCCAAACACACAAGTGATCCCTAGGAGTGGGGACTGTTATTGTTGCCCCTAAGCCTGCATAATACCTAAAGTTATACCCATGGCCCCTGCAGCATCTTTCAGGTGACATATTCACTTTCTCTTTTTTTCTCATACTCAAGTGAGAAGCTTTCTCACCATGAGCAAACCATCCTCATTCTCCCATCACTGTAACCAACACAGAGTAGATGGAAGCAATTTACATCAGAATCTAGTTAAATTCATTTAAGGCATGCTGTGCAGCCTGAAGGTTTGTAATAAATTCATTAATATTGCTTATTAATCTGGGGTGTAATTACATTATTAGCTCTGGTAGTTTAAACAACATGCTTCATTCTTTCCAAAACACCATCGCTTTGTTGATGTTTGAAGAAGTTGCATTTGAGAACTGTATTCCCATCCCCACTCCACCAGCCTTTCCTGCCTTTCCTTCCTGCTAGCCAGCTGCACCCCAGCAGGCTGAATTTGGTGAGGGTTAGGAGCACACCAGTCCCACGAGGCACATGTTAAGGCCCCCCAGTATCCCATTCATGGAACAAGTTAAACACACACTGCCAGACCATGACCTGCCTGACAAAGTTGGTTAGTCCAGACATCACCTGTAACTGGTTGTTTCTCCTGACTTCACCCATTCCTGTCACTCCTTGGGAGTGTATATGTACAAATTAGGCATCTGAGGACCATCTTCATCCCTCTTACTCATGGACTGCATCTCTGAAATGCAAACCCTCCAAGCCAAGGGGCTCTTCTCACCCTATATGTTCAGTATCTGACATGACATGGCATCAGTCTGGGGTTTTCTTATATTAAGAAAACAAGTAATAATAATAATAATGATAATAATAATACAGATTTAAGTTCAAGCAACTCAGAGCTGCAGCAGTGTCAGCCACAGAATAAAAGACCTGACTGGGTCCATTATTCTCTGGTGCAGTTCCCCAGTTTCCAGCACAGCTGGGGTCGTGTTACTGGGCATGTTTGCTTGTAGTCAGGGGACTAAGAGCTGTGGGAGAGCATGCTGTTTGACATGTTCTTCTGGCAGACACGCAGGTCGTTCCAGCCTTTGTGCCTGCCAAAGGCTGGGTGAGAGCTGTAGCACTGGGCTGTGCAAAGAAGCATTGGTGGAAACATCTGACAGCAGCGCTGCTCCTCAACACACTGTGTGTTTCTTCTCCTCCCTTGAGGGGTGTGATAAGCCTTTGCAAGGGACTTTAAATCACCACATGGAGGATGCATAAAGGCAAAGGAATGTTACTACAGCTCAGAGAGATCAAAGTGCTGCATCACTGTACGAGCTGTAACGAGTACACTGACAGTATGCGGGTGTGCAGAACCTACCAGAAAAATGTTGGGTTTGGTATTCAAGTTGGCTATGCCAACAGGCACTCGGTGCAATTTTATGTGTTGGTATTAATTACCTTAGTAAGAGCCCACAACACAAAAGGAATTTTTTTTTTTTTTTTTCTGAAGATACTTTAGAAAGAGTCAGGAGTCACTCAAAAACTTTGAGGAGCACCACACCACATGGGCATTCCTCCATCTCTTATGTGCAATAAGCTCAGTGAGGGCAGAATTTACCAAACCATACAGAATCTTGCCCCACGCTGTACATTATTTTAATGTACCTGTTAAGAAAAATCAAGGTCATAGTGAGGATAAAGGTAGCTAAAGTTTCTATAGCAACAGTTACTAGGATGCAGTTGCTGAAGGTGCTTTCTTGTTGCATCCTGAAGTATCTTTACTGGCTGCTTTTCCTTCCTGTTCACTAGTCTTTTGGGGAATATCAGTACAGACACAATGCAAATGTGCTTTCATTGTCAGTATGATCTTGCAGACTATCCCTACCCATGAGCTGACTATACAGGACATATCATGTGAAAGGGAAAAAACCCTAAGCAGTCTGACCTTGAGATCCAAGGGGACACAATTGACTTAAAACATGCACATTTTTCTGAAAAGCCAGCTCCCTGTTGTACTTGCAAGTGAAAAAGTCAAAAGAACTAAGATAAGTTTCTCTTTTTTGTCTGTTTGTTTACTTAGTACATTGATAGCATCTTGTCTCTTTCTTTTTCTCCTAATGGACAAATTTCCTTGTTTCTATTGCTCTTCCAAACCTTCAGGCAGAAGGGGAAGAAAAAACAGCAGTCTAAGAACAGCAGAAAAATGACCCTGTAAAATTACAACAGGATAAAAGTGGAAATACTTCAGAGCTGAAATGTATCTTCCTTTTTCATGGACAGATAATTTCAAGCTGCTGCAGCCCCCGTAAGTCTTTACTCTGTGGAGAAGCATGGGACTCTGCAGTGCTGGTCATCTCATCAGAATGAATGGCTAGTAGTCATGCAGAAGGAGTAAGCTGCAAGTGCATGGGCAGCACGGAGCATGCTGATGTGGCCTGACCTGAAACAGTTCCTCCAGCCCACTCGCTGGGAGGGTTGCTCTGATGCTCACAGCAGGGAGATGCTTGCTGCTGATGTGCCCTAGCAGGATGTCTCGTTGGATCTGAAGGTGGGACCAGGACTGTGTCTCCTGAGAGCAGTGCCCTTGGAGGCTCCCTCATTTCTTGCCTGCTGTTGGCCATGTCCCATTGCCTAGGGTCAGGCACTGAGTGCTATGGTTTGTGCTTGCAGTAGGTCCCTGAGCACACCCTAAAGCATTGCATCTAAATACACGCCTTCCCTTTGGCACGATCACCATAAATACTCCTCTGCAGAGATGTGGTAATTTTGCCCT
Source organism: Merops nubicus (assembly GCF_000691845.1). Taxonomy (NCBI): domain Eukaryota; kingdom Metazoa; phylum Chordata; class Aves; order Coraciiformes; family Meropidae; genus Merops; species Merops nubicus. The sequence goes on from NW_008600726.1 coordinate 119,797, forward strand.
CAAAGACCATTTTCACACAGCAGGGTGGATGCCATCGAAAGGTCCATGATGCCTGATTACAGATAGCATATGGTGCTGCTTTTTGTCACCTGCTATTCTCCAGCCTTTGCAAAGCATAGACCTTTGATGCCAACACTGGATTTCACAAAGACTAAAGCAGCTTTCAGCTTCTGCTCCTAAGATCCTCCAAATATTTGTACTGGATCTTTACTGGTCCTTCCTTAGGGCTAAAACAAGGTAAAAATAGGATAAGCTATAGACTGGGATTTAAACTGAAAAGCAAATTTATAGCATTTATAATCCTTTTGAAAATCAGGCTATCTGAGCTTTCTCCATGTATTTCAACTAAATCAAACAAAAGAAGGTGAAATTGCAAAGAGAACCAACTTGGATAAATCTCAGTGCAGCAAGATTCAAAAGAATAACCAAGTTTAACCCCAAAACACACCTAGAAACACTAATATTTCTGAAAATACACTGCTTTTTTGTCATTGTTGTTGAAAGAACTTTGCTGTTAGCACTGCTTCCAGTGTCTGACCAGTCTGTGACACACACCTCAGAGCAGAGGATTATTCCATTAAAGTAATGCTCTGAATGTGCTTGTTGTGAAATACCAAGCACGTGTCACCAGTGTTCACTCTGAGCCAAGGAACATCTTTGATTACAATCATTTGATTTTCTCTCTTCTCCAAACGTTACTTGTTGTTTCCACTGGACAATTTGTTCCTTGCAAATACAAAGCAAATCCTTGCAGTACATCAAGGGGAAAAATGTATTTGGATAAACAAAATGAAAAACAACACAAAAGTTCTATTTGATTAAATGAAGAAAAATCAATTTTCAGGTATCTTGAAAGATGTTTTTGAGGCATCACATGGGAAATCCCACAGACAGGTTACTCCTCGTGCAGCTAAGAAACAACATCTCCCCAACATTCCTAACATGTCTTTATAGCACGATTTTAAAGTGGCTTCTTGACGATGCCTGGGCATACCTAAAAACATAAATAAATGTTTTTTCTTCCATCTGCCAGTTAAAGTACTACAGACATTTTTGCTGCAGCTGAGTGACATACATCTGTTCAAATCCTATCTGAACTAGAATCAATATTAGCTACATCCATTACCTCCTTCTTTATTAGCAGTTTGGGTGCTTGTTCAGAAAACAGTCTCTCCTAGTAATGTAATAAAACCCCCACCTTGGAGATAATTAGGTTGTCTGTGATATAGCATCCACTGAAGATCATTTCCCTGCTGATTTTGGCTTGCTACTCCAGCTCAGGTTGCAGTCTCCATCACTACACACTCTTACCTCAGACCATCTGAGTCTCATCACCTAATAATTGCCATAGTACATTTATTTAGACTTTTTTTTTTTTACTCTTCTGTAATAACATCAACCAGCCAAACCTCAAAGTGTCATTAACATGCTTTTAAAAATGCACTAAAATGGCTTTGTCAATTACCTCGAGATTTAATATCCCAGCTACAACCCAGATATCCCTCACTCTAACAACACCACCCTCCAGGAGTGCACACATGGCAGTGCCATTCCCTGCATTTCCCTTTGGTCCTCAGCATACCCCAGAGGCTAATAAATTCAATCTCCAAAGTGAGAGCAGAAGAAAGCTCCACAAATGCTATGAACTCAGATCTGGCCTTGCCAGTTTTCTTCCCTACCCCACTTGACTGGTGCCTTGATGGGTTCCCAACTTAAACCTCCTCCCTTGTCATTAATTTAATTACTGAAAGATGGAGGAACCACAAACTGATGCATCCGCTCACTCTTAACTCACATTCCCTGATCCTGTGGTGCAACCTGTCCCAAAAGGTCCCACACATTTGGATTTTGTATTTTACTATTCAATGCAGTTGCTCTTGGCTTTCACCATTGAAGGGTAAGAGAAAAGAAATCCACTCTGTTAGATACATCAGCCTGTACATGATGGTCTTTCTATCCTAACAGGTAGGAATACATGATTTTGCAAATCCTCTGAGGGCTAAGGATCATATTCCTAATTATCTTCATGTCTTTAAACAACAGGAGTGGATGACTGGCAGGAATTCTGTGCAAAGTATACAGATGAGACAACACTTGCTAGTCCTGAGCTAAAAAAAAACCAACAGTATGAGTAGGAATAGATATTCCCCATTTTTAGGCATTTTAAATCAAATCTTGCCCAGTGATTTTAAATAATTAACTAAAACAGCAAGAGGCTGAAGAAGAAGGAACTGATGCATAAACAGAAAGTGGGTTTCCCTTAACGGCACAAACACTGATAGTTTTGATGTATTTACCCAAACAAGCACAAGAACTCTAGGTGTGCGAATGGCATTTCCCTCCTCTTAGACATGAAAGCTGGAGGTTCTCCACTGCCTGTTTCCAGCAGTGACTCTCATGGGCATAGTGTCTCCATTGGAGGTTTTCTCCTGTCATGGCTTTTTGCTGACACATTGCAGTATATTGACTTTCTAGGTAAGGAAATAAAGGTGGTTTTGCTAACATGCCTTGCTAGAACCCAACCCTTAAATCCATACAGGCTAATAAATAAATACTCCATGGGTATTGGATTGGTATTTAACTTCACTCCATTTGAACACTTCCAAAGCAGTAGTGCCTAAACTCTGCCTCACAAACTACCTGTCATCTAATCAACCCTTTCAACAGTGCTCATGACCTTAGCAGCCAGCCACCACCACGGTTCAGGTCATCAGAGAGAACAGTGTATAATATTCTGTGATGGGCAAAATATTGTTTCTGTGCAGAACATTTTTTCCCTGATATTTTTGGCTATTGCCGAGCAGAGGCTGAAGTCCACCAGCATAGGTAGATTGCCAAATCCTGGGATCCCCGGGAAACATCTCAATAGTCTTGGAGGCCAGCCTGAGCCTGGATAAATGCAATGTATTACAGTCAACAAAATACTTAATTAATGAATGCTGACATTGTATCTTCCATGGGACAAAGAGGAAAGCGTGGCCCTCTGCCCAAGGAGCTTACAGTCTAAATTAGGCTTCCAATGCACATCAGGCACACAAGACATGCAGAGGAAAGGTTGGCTCTTCAGCTTTCCCATATTCTTATGAACATACAGATAAAGACAGTGTCAGCAGAAAGAAAGGTGTTTTTTTTTACAGGACTCTATAGCTTTTCTTGTCCTCCTGTCCACAAGCAAGTTTGGATTTTATCTTCCTTTCATCTTCCTGCTGTCTCCCTATGCACACAGGCCTCTTTTCCCATTAAGTTCCTCCTACTTAAAACCCTTTTTTTTAGTCTTCCAACTTATTTTTTCCAACTCAAAACATCTCCTTCCAAAAGTAGATCATCTCACCTCCTCCCTTCACTTGACCTAGGTCATTTTTCTGCCTAGTTCACATTGTCTCACTTATTTAGATCAAAAGCTCATCTATCCCACCATGCTAAAGTCTTTTCTTCTTTTTCCTACAACTCCTAACAGCCTACAGTCTTTGCATGGCTTATAATCTCCTCTCCTACACAAGACCCCATCTCTCTCCATACCATCTGAACTCTTCCATTTTCACGAAGATCATAAGAACTTGTAAAAAAAGCATCACATTCTCAGACAATGCACTTAGACCTTGAGGACTGGATGCCGGAGGAACCATTAGCATCTACAGATGGTAGGGATATGAATAAAGTCCTTTATGCAGAGTAAATTAGGATACCACAGGAATTATTCTGGATCTCTTCACTCTCTATACTATGAGAAAATGAAACTTGCGTAGTCTATAAACATATCATGTATAAATGTAGATCACAACTCGACACCGAGTACCTTCCCACCTCCAAAGCATGTTATTTTGGGGATTAGCATTTGTTGATTTGTTTATCTTCCTTTGCCAAAAGCCAAGAATTCATCATCAGTTTAAATCCCTCCAGCTTTTGCTTCCGTTCCTATTCCATTTCCTCTAAAATACACTACACCCAGACAAAGTGTAACTTAGTTTTCATGATTTTTTTAACTGAGAAATTTAAATGTATTGAAGAAGAACTGTAATAAGGCCTTTAAAGATTTTAGACCTGAATAAGTGACACACACACTTTTCTTCCCTGCAGTTCAGAAAATTGTATTACTATGTACAATATCATCATTATCTTCTCTCCTATTATGACTGACACAAAGAAGTTGAAATATCTACTTCGTGCTGGTGAGAAGTAGACAGAACTGAAGGGAAACAGCAAAATTAAAAAAAAAAAAAAGAAACAAAACAGAAGTGAAAATATTTTTAATGCACTTACCCAGCATCAGAGCTATTGCCACACAGTAACACATCATCTGTACCATTTTTTATGAAATAGTTCACTGCAACAGAAATAGAGAAATGGCTTTTTAACAAGTATATTCTGGGTGTTCACAAATATCATCAACCAGCATATTCAGTTGGGACAATAAATGAGAGATGAAACTGAAAATATTGTTCCTGAATTCAGTATAGCACAATGTAGTGAAACAAAACCATAAGCTTGTCCAGAACTTTTAGACTCTACATTGATTAGATGCATATTAATTGAAGTTTGTGATAAAAAAATCCTCACTCAGAGGTTGAAAACGAAACCAGATATAAGTCAAAATGTAATAATACTAACAAAGGAGCCTTCTCCCCCAGTCTGGTTGATTCTGCTTAGCATAGAAAACACACAATATAAAGCAAAAGAAACAGAAAAATGCACCCTGTTAAATATCATACAAACAAGGAATTGTTTATAAAGACAAATATTTATCAATGTAGTCATCTGTAATGGCAACGGAGAGAGACAGAGTTGTCTCGAGAGAGACTCAGCAGAGCAAGCTAAATTTAAGTGCTCTAGATCATTCCCTGGTTGACTATCAACGAGGCTTAAGGAAATTAGCATCCCCAGGCTAATGAGAGCCTTTGTGTACACGCTCCCTCTTCCATCCCTAGCCAACAAAGCCGAACGTTCAGAGAAACAGAGCAGGAGGTCAACTTTTCTCAAAAGGATAAGCAAAATCAGTTTTCCAGAAAGAGTCTGAAGAAAAGGAGATGTTCCAAGAAGCATCTCTAAAATTTGAATGGAGGCATGGAATAGGTAAAAGCATTGATCTAGAAACGTAATAAATGCAAAATAGAGGCCAGCAGCTGACTGATGGAGAGTAGCTAATCCAGTGTACTTTGCTGCAGCAGAGAGGATGTGATCCCCTGTTGACATAAGGCATGATGGTGGCAGCCTTATGCAGCATGTGTTTGTGAGCAGAAGGGGCCTCTGCAGATGATGCTCAGAAGAGGTTCTCCATTCTAAGCTAACCCTCTGTTGTGAAATGTTTTAAAAATCAAGAGTGACAGCTTATCCAGGCAGGCTATGCAAAGAATGCTCAATGGCTCAAGCCACCGAACAGATGTGCTGTGGCTTTCCCAGTAAGCTGTGAGCAGTGGAAAAGCTCTGCCCTGCTGCATGCCAGGAGGGAATTACTGTCCATGAGCTTGTGGTTACGAGGGCATGTGATGGTGTTCACAAGTTATCCTAGCATATATCCTGCTCAGACTGTACACATTTCCACTTTGTCTTACACATGGGCTTTCTATGGAAACGTCTTGACTGACAGCAACACCCAGGTGTTCAATATGCTTAATTGCTTAAGGATCTTCACCACAGAAGGGTGAAGGATACCATATCTTCCACCACCTCTCAACCTCCACTTCTGCTGGAAAGACTTCTGCTTTTCTCAGGACAGGTGTATCTTATTTGGGAACCAGAGAGCGAGCAACACAAACCCATCAGACTCTGGGGTACAGAATAATCACAGAATCACAGAACGTTAGGGGTTGGAAGGGACCTCTGGAGATCAAGTCCAACCCCCCTGTCAGAAACGTGCAAGAAATATGGCATCAGCATGAGATAAGACACAGCCAAACAACTGCAAAGGTTCTGCACTATGTTAAGAAATGGTATCAACACACAGGGTACCCTGAACTTCACAGACATGCACTAGTCCCTGGGAATTGCAGCTTTTCACACTACAAATGATAAGACCAGGAGGACCATAGATCTATCACTGTGTGCTGACCACTTTGAGGGATGATTGAAACTCTGGAGCACAGTGCTGATTGAAGACCTAACCAACACTCCATATCAGTCAAACTGGAAGATGAGAACAAATTCAGAGCACAGAAGTAAGGAGGAAAAGGAGACTGTGTGTGCAAACAAGAAATTTAAAAACTCAAGAACAGACAAAATTCTATTGTTTGTTGTTGACTTAAACATTTCTAAAACAATCAATACAGCAGGTTCCAAGGGACACCATGAAACTCCTGAATGAAACTCCCTATGAAACTGAGGAACTGGTGTGTAGGTGCTGCTGGGAGGGGGTATCTTCACCACAGAGTCTGCAGCTACACAACAGTGACAGAGCTACCATGCCAAACCTCTCAGCCTGAGGAAGAGCTGAATGGCTGATTCCCCACTGATAAATGAAGTGGGGATTAGAGTATTGTACCCAAGGAGACAAATTGCTGTATTACCAAAAATGCGCACAACAATCAATTTGTCATTCAAAGCAAGCTGGTTTGGATTTTGATCAAGCATGCTGGGCAATCAGAGGTCTTTAAGAAGCAAACAGTCATCACTCTTGCTTTTAAGAGCAAGGCCCTTTGGCATCATATTAACCCATGGCCTCAGCTTTCCATCAGTTAATTCTAACATGGACAAAGAACATAAAACTCCTTTTTCCTTTAAAGTAGGGTTTTCTCTCTGACACATAGATTGCTCAAACTGCATAATATCACCTGAAAACATGACTTTTTCATTGTCTTAGAAGACCACATTAGACATAGATTAGATGTAAGGAAGAAGTTCTTCACTATGAGATTGACGAGTCACTGGCACAGGTTGCCCAGGGAAGCTGTGGATGCTCCATCACTGGATGTGTTCAAAGCCAGGTTGGGTGGGGCCTTGTGCAACTTGGTCTAGTGGGAGATGTCCCTGACTATGTCAGGGGGGGACTGGAATCTTTCAGGTCCTTTCCAACTCAAACCATTCTATAATTCTGTATAAGATTTTATTTTTTAAAAAATATTTAAAGTAAAATCAAGCCAAAACAATTATGTTTGTACACATATGTGTGTGTTCATAATCATTATGCACCATACCATTCTTTCCAAAGGAAATTCTAATTGTTTTTTCTACATTTCTAAAATGTTGATGCCACAGGTACAGCGTATACAATGCCTTTTAGGAAATTTTCTACAGGGATTTCGAGAGCTTTGTATCAGTTTCTGGCTGGTCACACATTATTTACTCCATTGCTGTCAAATAATGATGATGGCAACTACTTCAGCCAGACTGGCTAAAGCACCAGTGACAGATTTAGCCCAAACCCACACCCCTTGCTGTGTACAGAGTATGACAAAGTAGAACCTAACTGCAGCTAGTACTTGCACAGGTTAGACAGAAGATAGTAGAGGTTTATCTCCATTGACTATGGATCACATCTTACTTGGTATTGACATTAACACACCTGGAACACCAAAGAACAAATACTCCTCTAATGAATTCTCTTACTTGCTTTCTGGAAAGGGTTGATAACAAATATTACTCAGCACAGTTGTACACATTACATCATTATTTTCTTATGGTTGTCTTTAGCTGCGACATGGAGCCCAGACACCAAAACTCCGTGGCTGTAGAGTGAAGTATATTGTGTCTGCTCTTCCCCATCATCAGCAAAGGGATCTTATACAAAACACAGCCCAGGAAATGACATTCACTAATCCAGCTCCCAGTTACATTTACATCAGCGCAGAGTAACTCAGTCTCTCCAATATCCTCACAGCTCCTGGCTTTCCAGGAACATCAAGCAGCATGGTAACAACCCAAATCATCAGTGGTCCCTTAGAGCTTACTTTTGCAACAGTGTTAGCCAGATGTAAATATATCACCTCTTTTTTCCTCCCATAACACCACGAGTTTCTCTGTCTCCTGCAAGTCTGTGCTCTGCCTCCTACACTGCTCAAAGCCCACAACTTTGAGCCTAGTTTTAAAGTTGCTGTACAAAAGTAGTGAGAAATTACACAAATTCCTATAGTCTACTCTTGCAGTGTCTTCCTTCCAAAGTCAGTTCCTCAAGCTTCTCATAAATTCTGCTGTTTCTTTCTACACTTTTTCCAATTTATCAATATCTTTCAGCTTTCTGGATTGCTACATTCTGCACAGTTCTAACAGAGTGAATGTTCACAATGGCTCAACCTGTTAAGTTAAAAAAAAAAGCAAACTTCCTCAAAAAACAAACAAAAAAAAACCCCAAAAAACCCAAACAAACAAACAAAAAGTTTTTTTTTTTTTTTTTAATGTCCAGTTTATGATTTCCACACCTACAACACAACACTGGGCAGAAAGCCATTGGGCTACATAGAACTGCAAGGTAAAAATTCTCCTCATTCCTGTGCAAAGCAAAGGAAAATTTTCCAGTTCAGAAAAATAAAAACGGTTGGAGAGTCAGCTTAGAAAACACAGTTTCTGCATCCAGCTTCTCTTCTTCCTTCTAAGACTCAACTGAAATAATATTTTGACTTGTCTTAGAACAAATTCATTCCATGTTGAGAAAAAAACTATATGTTATCACACTTTCATAAAGAGCAGCGTTCAAATATCATTAGTCACTGCCCAGGGAAGAGTCCTCTGGCTGACTTTCTAACAAAAACTTCAGAGAGGTGTCTGTTATCTCAGACTATTTATTGCAGCCACACGGGTGCTTGCTGGCTGGAGACTTTCTCCCTGCACTGTGGCTGGCACAAAGCACTGACAGCCACTAAATGTCCCAATTCCATATTTAAAATGCAATTCAGAAAGCCCTGTCACCTTACAGTTGTGGTACGTGACACAGAAACAAAATAGATAACACCCCCTCCTAGCCCTTTTGCCCACCAGCACAAATGCTCTGTGCCTCCTGGTAATACAGAATAATTAAAATGAATCCTTGCTGCACTTGCTGTGTGCACACACTGTCACATATGCTGAAGCCTCTAATAAATGAAATTGAGTTTGAAGATGAAAAACATGCCTCGCAAAAGCAATGGAACAGGCTGTGTTAAGGGTATTATTAGGGAAGAATGCTGGGGAATAAATGGCACCGCCGGTTAGCTCTTCCCTGCTAAAAGGGGTTGCAAATAATTATAATAATCAGTTACTCTCCTGTTGCTCACACCATGACAGGGCATCTGGCTCTCTTCTACCGTCCCCTGGCATTTGCTGTTGCCAGCCCTTCTGCTGGACTTCCCAGGCTCCCGGGTGCTTTCCTCTCCTTTCTTGCTTCCCATCCTTCCCTCCCCTCTTCCCCTGAGCACTCAACGCCTGGCTCAGCCCTCTCCTGCCATCTCACCCCATAAAGGTCTGGGAGGACATTTTCAAAACTTCAGTTAAAAAAGGGACAGGAGGAGTCAATTGTGAGGATGGTTGGGTGGGTAGAGGCTGCAGAGATCAAGGGCACAACTGGTTTTTTTTGAGACTCTTATAGACAGCGTTGGCTAACGTGTGACTTTAGGGTAACTACAGCCCTGAATTCTGGGCATGAGCTATCCTACAGGAGGTATGGAGGGGCTGGGAGGAGGTTGTAGAAAAACTACAGCAAGCTGTTGGGAGGAAATTGGTCTCCTTAAGCTCGAGTGTCTCTGGTAGGCTCCTGTCAATGCTTCCCCCCCATGCTTGTGACAAGAAGCAATTTCCCAGCCAGGGCTTAGCAGTCACCATAGGACAGAAAACATCTCCAATTTTAACAGTACAGCTTTTTCCCTCTTTGAGAAAAAAAAACACTAAAAATATCAATCAAGCCCTCTGCTAGACGACTCCCATGCACTAAGAAGAGGCTCTGAAAGCCTCAAAGATCCACAGTACTTGGTTTATGCTGCCTGTACAGTCCAAGGGAAGGAGAAGCATGTCAGGAGCATTTGGAGCTGTGGGCTAAAGGGGAGCAGAACATTTAGATGCTATCAAATAGGTTCAGGGAGCATGCCAAGTTCATGAGCATCCCAAGGAAGATGAAACAGGAGACAATGACTAGCAATAAGTACACATACTGGCACTTAAACACCTTCAGACAACCTCCCACCATGTCTCTGTGGCTGATCAGTCACGCAGATCCATGCTCTTAGGGCTGTAGGCTGCATAGCACGTAGCTAAAAGCATATTTAGTACCTCTTGTTTAGATGTATGCTTCACATGAATAGACAGCAAAAGGCTGAAGTGTGCTCTCCAGAAGTTTTGTAGAGGTATTGTGTTTTGTGGAGTTGGTTTGTTTTTTTTTTTTTTTTTAATGTTTCACACAAAAGAATTAAAATACAAAGCTGCTGCAAGAGTTGAATACATTTGTGATTACAGACAGATGTCAGAAAAATAGAAGAAAATGCTCTTGTTCGTACTGTGATAAATAAAACAGGTGAATTGGATCAAAAACTGACTAAGAGACAGAAGACAAAGGGAAAGGTGAAAAGTCAATGTGCAGTATCACTGCAGGCTAACACAGGGCTGCATCTGCACCACTTTGTAACATTTACAAGGGAAAGAGAGG